>NC_060169.1:3713932-3743459 GCF_021292245.1 Micropterus dolomieu | reverse complement strand
AAAAAAGAAAAGAATTGATTCAGAACAGTAATCAAAATTTACTGCAGAAAAGTAACAATATGAAATCAGTATCTCATTGGAAACAAATGGAACATGTTAAATAAACTATATTCCTGACATCAAAATACTGAGTAAAGTTTTGTGCACGTTACTGCTTGTACTGATGCAGTAGCAGCCTTTTACTAGTACTGCTGGTTTTGCTGCAAGAACTTACAGTAAAGGCTGTAGTTTTGGTCAACTTGTGTAATGTACACTCAGCTATCTCCGCTCTGTGTGTGTGTGTGTGTGTGTGTACGCTGAGCTCTGCTGAGAGAGAAGGGGAGGGGCTGCAGTGTTGATAGGCTATTACTCGTGACTTGTAACCAATCAGCTAGTACTGTGGGTGGGACCACTCTGAGGCAGCTGCATCAGAGTCAAAGGAGCACATTATTTTATTAATTAATTATATCGGCTATCTGTTTTTAAAATGAACGATGCAGATTATTGGACAAATGCTGAATATCGGCGCCAGTAATCTGCCAGACCGATTATTGGTCAACCTCTACTAGAAACAGTCTGGGGATGGCCCCTTCCTGTTCCAACATAACTGCGCTGCACATCAGCGCACAAAGCAAGGTCCATAAAGACGTGGATGAGCGAGTTTGGTGTGGATAACATGACTGGCCTACACAGAGTCCTGACCCCAACACCATAGAACACCTTTGGGATGAATTAGAGCGGAGACTGCGAGCCAGGCCTTCTCGTCCAACATCTGTGCCTGACCTCAGAAATGCGCTTCTAGAAGAATGGTCAGAACTTCCCATGAACACATTCCTAAACCTTGTGGACAGCCTTCCTAGAAGAGTTGAAGCTGTTATAGCGGCAAAGGGTCGGCCAACTCCATATTAAACCCTACAGATTAAGAATGGGATGTCATTAACCTTCACGTACATGTAAAGGCAGGCGACCCAAAACTTTTGGTAATATAGCATATATAGCCATCACAGACTAGGGGAAGTTTTATTAACTTAAGTGACCTGAGAGTTGTACACGGCAAATCCAGTGCTTGTGGTTCATGTGATCTGCAAACTGAGATGAAGAAATGCATTATTAACCATTTTGCTGTTGAAATTTAAAAACTTAACTCCAAACTTGGTCGTTTTTGCACACTTTAAATTCAAGCAAGGGATTAAAGGCACATATAAAGAAACATTCTTGGTGGTTGGACTGACAATGAGACTGTTTATCTTCCTGAACAGCAATACTTTCTCCAGACAGCGAGGAGTCGTTATTGATTCCTCGGGGAATTACCTCCAGTTCCGATAGAGATTGAATGTGTGGATAAGGGCTTTTTTTTTTCACACATTGAGACAGTTCAAACCTGCAGCAATCGCCCATTGGGAGAAATGTTTGTTTGTGTGATAATTTGACAGAGAAGTAAAGAATGACAGATGGAGATGGTGACGAAAATACTGAGAAACTAAAAGAAAAAGAGAGAAAGAAAGAAAGAGGTAGAAGATGATTGAGAGTGTGATGGATGGAGATGCAGAGCAGGTGACAAATGATACAGTCTGAAATAGAGATTGCTCTCTGAGAATGGCATTGTTGGGTGTAAACCGCTCAATACATTGACACCAGACAATGCTTGAGGCGGTGAAGCTGATGTATAACGTGAACACTAATATGTTAACACATGCACACAGATCTCTAACTGATTTTATTTTGCTTTTGGTGCGTGTCAATAAATACAGTAAGACTTCCTGTAATGTGAAGGCTGTGAATGTTATTATCACTGCTCATTGAAGAGACAGATAAATAAATACATGTTTAAAAAGAAGAGTCTAGGTGGCCGAGTGGTTAAGATGCATACCATATAAATGCAATGTACTGTGTTTAATTCCTGTCAGGGACTTTTGTTGAATGTCAAACCTCTTTCTCTCTCTCTCTGCCTGTTACTGCTACTATTTCTCTCATTGTGTCTCACCAGGAAAAATCAAAAAGAAGAGAGTAAAGTCTCCTGTGTGAATCCTCCTGCCCAGCAAAAATATCACTTGGAGCACAACAGTGTATCAACCAAAGACTCACAAAGCCTTCCAAAAGGTACCACAAATCATTACTTAAGCATTTATTAAAATAAAGCACAAGTTATCACAAAGTACCATATACTACCACATTGAGCACTACAAAGTGCCCCAAATCACAACAAACTACCACCAAAAAACACAAGCTGCAAGATGAGGTACCATGAAGAACCACAATGTACCACAACTGCAAAGCAACAAAAACAAGAAAGTACTACAAAGCGTACCAAAATGTACCACAACAAGTTCAAACTACTAAAAGCTAGCGTAAGTGGTCTAGAAAGTATGGATACTCCAAAGATCGATTGAGTTCACCAAAACGAATCACATCCTACTACTACCTAACTACAAAAGCACCACAAAACATATAAGTGGTTACTACAAAGTACAAACAACAGTAGAGTCCAACAAAGTACCACAACAAGCACTACAAAGTATCACAAGAAGACACAAGGTCCAGGATTAAGTACTCAAAGAACCACAATCTACCACCAAAGTATACTATAAAGTAACAATAGCATTAGGTGTACCAAAAAATGTGCCAGAAAACTTAAACTACCACAAAACTTTCCATAATGTACTGAAATACCACATAGTTCTATTATGTTTACCAACTAAATCACATCGCATGCAACCGCAAGGTGCCCTTATGCACCTTAGATGCCACAATTAATGGACAGAAAGAAAGAAAGCGCCCAATATACCAAAGTACCACAAAGTATTCTGTAAAGTACCAAAATAAAGAAATAAAGTACCAAACAATATATTACATAAAATGTTATGTGTATACACACACACACACACACAAAGACACACACAAACAAACCGGCAGTCCAACTTTAAAGTAGAAAATCACATACACGCACTGCTGCCCTCTAGTGGTGAAACCTGAGACGGACTACAGAACACTGAAGTACATTATCATATTGTGAAAATATACAAATGCCATAGGGTTGCAATGCAGATGTAAACCTATGTCAAAATTCAGATGTTTAGTTGAAGCATGCTTTGTACAATTCCCACATTTCAGGGGTATACAGTATATTATGAAATAAGCATGAGCATGTGGCAGTTTATTTTAAAGGGTAACCAACGTATTTTTCAACCTGGACTATACTACCCCATGTTTTTGTCTATGACCAATTGGGACAACATTGCGCCCCATCAAAGTACCACTAAAGTGCATGTTTTTGTCACTTCACAGGCTCAGATTGTTATTATAAGTGTGTAATGTAAGCAACATTATGGAAATAATGCCTACAGAGATAGACCTTTTTTAAAGAGTAAGATCCTCTTTTGTTAACCAGAAACAGTCCTATATTGCTCTTGTCAAAGCCACCAGCCTACCTTAACAAAAACTGTAATTTTACCTCTTCGATCTACTGCTGATCGGTTAGTTTGTTTGTGTGTGTGACTTTGGTGTTTTAACCCTTTAAAACGTCAGCTTCACACAATAACAAAAACACCTGTGAGGTAAAATTACTGTTTTTGTCAATGGAGTCTGGTGGCTTTTAAGAAAGTGGGTAGAAAAAAAGAGCACTTAAGTGGATGTACTTTGACTGGGTGCAATTGCCCACAAGGATTATGTTGCAGCCTTGTTTCTCTTCATGGTGCGCTCCATTTACATCTGCATCGCGCTCACTCAATAACAGACCAATTTAAAAAAATGTTGTCCCCATTGTCACAAAGATACAAAAAGACGGAAAAATAGGTCCATGCTGAAAAATGCCAGACTTATCCTTTAACCATCAACTACGTTACACATCGTATCATCGCCGGAGTTCATATTGTCTAATGAAGTGAAAAACAACACAGTGCAGTCATGTGAATACAGTCCGGTCAACTGTGTTGACGAGGCCGAAGGCATCCGGCTGATGGGAGGAAATATATCTCAGTTTCAACTATGGGGGAGGTCAAGCATGAATGTCACTCAAATCACTGAGTTTATAATTATTTGATGAGCACTGCTAGCATCTACTTAATCCTCTAATGAGGAACTGATCATCCACTTCAGTTGTGTCTGAACTTGCCAATTACCACTAATGAGAGGCAGTGTGTGATGCAATTCAACATATAGATTCCAATAATAACCTTTTCACCTGCACCATGGTGAAATTATGTAATGACACCATTAAACTGTGACAGAAACAATTATTTACTCCGTTTTCAAAAGGCTGTTACACAAAATCACCAAGCTGGGTGCGTTTTCTCCAGGTGGAAACCAAATAAACTGCACTTGGTTAAATTATCTTTATTTAAAAAAAAAAACAAACAAAATATATATATATATATAAACAGGACCACTGGTGTAAACACACAGTAACATGGAACAGTTTGGATTGTCACACTTCAGTGCAACCCTGTTCACCTTCAACCCAGACTGGAAAAGATTCACACATCACAGCAGCACTGCATAACTGTACACACTGTATCCAACTGTGCTCAAAGGGATTTTCTTAATTGTGACACAATATTTTCAACATAGTCTGGGTTTCAGTGTTTTTTTAATCTGTGAAAATGAAATAAAATAAAAGCAGAAACCTTTTGTACTTCGGTGAACAGTATAATGGGTAATTAGTTATTGGCAAAATATTGGTGAAAAACATGTAAGTTGAAAAGTATAATGTACACCTGAACATACTGGAATAAAAAAAAACTCAACACTTTGGTAATTTCTTTGTAGAAATGTGTAGTTATTTTTCAATCACTGATTAGCAGATTACAGCTTCCTAGTTTTCTGAAGAACTGGACTGACTGAACCCCTTTTAAACACCTTGAGTCAACATCATAACAACAACAACGTTTGGAGCAGTCTGTGTGATCTTAACTTTTACTCCACAAGTTACATTTTTCTGGCTAAGTAAGAAAAATGAGATTTAAACACAGGATCCACCAAATAACTGACCCTGCCAACTCAACCTGTTACAGAAAAACTATAAAATGCAAGGGTTAATGGTTACAATTAGAAAAAGAAAAAAAAAAAGTCCATCAAAAATCATCCAAAAGTCACTTATGGTCGGAAAAACTGAAATATCAAAATAAAGTCTGGATTTCTAATTGTATGAACACTACAGTCAAGTGCATCATGTTTAGAAAAACTGACAGTGACTGTATTAATGGGTACAAAGATAAAGGAAAAGTTAAAGTTATCAACTATGGTTTGTTGGATAAATTAAATCAAGCTGTAGGCGTGACTGCACCCAGTTACGGTTTGTGAAATCACCAGAACAAAACTTGTCATGACACGAACGCACAAATGGGAAAAATATACACACGAATACTCCAAATATCAGGTGATGGCCAATAGTCATTTTGTTGCGACAAATAAATCACATCCAAATAATCCAATGACATTCTCCTACAATAATATGGTGACTTTCCTTTATTTTAACTCTTTAGTCGTCTGGGAGTTGAGCTTTTTACCAGTTTGTGGCCGTTTGACTTTATATAATGCTGAAACTTTATTCACATCATTCTATTGTCTATAAAACAATGTAAAACTGAATGTGGTTAAAAATGTAGTCAATACAGTATAAGATTAATTCTTGTTGTTTTAATAATGTATCCCAGATAGTTGTCTAACATTGTGTCACCTGTATTATGATACCAAAGTCTAAGTTACTCAATGATTCCCAAGTCTAATTATGATGTTATGGTACATAACAGTCTAGTCCTGACTCAGTCATGAATTTCTTCAGTAGCTCCATTCAGTAAATGTCACTTGTCTGTGCGCCCAGAAGGGCAAACATCACAAATTGTCAGCTTTATGAAGAAGCATCTTCCAGCTGCTCGTCCTGAAAAGGGTAGCTGAGTGCAGGAGGAAAGCCCTGACTCCGAGGCTGTTCGTCCAGCAACACCAAATCCTCCACATCTTTCCCTTTGTACCTCCGTCTGCAGATCTTAACTGTTACTTTTCGCCCCTGAAAGACTTTCAGGGCCTCTTTGGAAGCCATGGCCTTGGCTGCGGACTCATCCCGCCCGTATCCTGTTCCCATGTACACAGTCTGACAGCGAATCTCGCACACGTGGCCTTCCTTCTGCGTGCGACCTGCGGGTAGGCCTGCAATGTCCTTCAGTGGCACAAACACACAGGCCAGGGTCTCTTTACATGACTCTACACAGGAACGGAGTATTTCAAAATGGTCCAAGTTGGGACCAAAGCCCCCTGCCGACACCAACTTCCAGGCCACCGCCTTGTAGAGACGGTTGAAGAAGGGCTGGTGATCTGCTGGAGCCTGTGGAGGAGGTCCTGATTTCTGACCCACAGCCCACGTAGCAGTCCTCCCAGCAGGTCGACTGTCAAACTCGTTAGCCCCACATTTGGCTCTTTTCAAACAGCTGTCAGTATCGCCTTCTACAAATTAAGACACAACAGGCAGGATAGTGATGACTGCACAGACTTCAGCAGCAGGTGTGTGCATGCAGGTAATTAAACAGAAACCCTGTTGGACCTGATCTACTAAAGGAAAAACAGCTTTTTTTAAACACACTATTTACCGCCCAGTGAAAGCTAATTTTAATTTAGGTGGATATATAATTATTATTTTTAAATATACCTAGTTTGTGGCTGCCTTAGTAAATGGGGTGGGAGGTTCTTTATTTGTATCTAAAAACTGAAGATTAAAACTTACCTACAGAGCAAACTATCATTTCTCCTACAAACCAACATTTCAAATGTGAGTGTTGGAGTCAGACTACTATGCTTATCAAAGTCTGTGAATATTCTCAGTCATCCAGGTCACAGTTATCCAAAGAAGGTTAAAATCAAGGGCAACTGGACTAGGGCTGAAAGAAGTAATTGATTAAATCGATTCAATCGAAAATGGAATCAATGCATCGACGCTTAGTTTAATCCATATAACTATATAGCAGTTTCACACGGATATTTATTAATGTCGCACATCGCGCTTACGCTGTGTGAACACGACGTGATTATGATGCCGCCGTTTGCAACGTGGAGGAAGAGAGACAAAATAGCGAGGGACAAAGAAGAAAGTCTCCAAAGTATGGGATTATTTCAAGCTAAAAGAAAACAACAACTCAGTAATGTTACAGTCCGCCACCGTAAAACAAAACTTATGTCGCCTCGGCAACAGCACGACGGCACCGGATCAGAAAGCACTCGGTGTTCTGTCAGCGGACCACAGACAACGTAACATTAACAGCAACTTTAGCATTTCACTGAAATCATGATTAATTGGTGAGTTGGGCTGAAAACGATTCATCGAATAATTCGATTAATCCATATAACTATGAAGCACACTGTTTCACACGGACATTTATTACAGTCGCACTTTGCGCTTACCTGTGTGAACACGACGTGATTATGATAACGCTGTTTGCAAAGTGGACCTGGTTGGGCCGTGAGTTTGGGTTTGTAACGTCACAGTCCTGAGTTAACTGGGTGTCAGGGAGCTGCACCTTAGTACAACTTGTATAGTACTCGGATAATGTTTGTGTTGGTAAAGCAGTCTGATTGTTGGTTTGATCTGTTTTGTTTGCTGTATGACCAACTATGACTTTCCAAAAGGACTAATAAACATCTCTCATCTATCAACCTACACAGCTGATCCCGTTACCTGGGTGGGGGGGGCGACGCCGGCGCCAAGCAAAAGTAATTCTTAAACGATGCATCGATGAAATAATCTGTAGAAGCTTAGAGTACTAAAATCATTATTAGCTGCAGCCCTAAACTGGACTTGGCTGAAGATACTTCTGACTTTTTGACTGGTATGGATAAGCCAACTAGGCCTGCATGATATGAGGAAAATCTGCAATGTGCAATAACATTGTTCAACATTGAGATGACGATATCACTTATCACTAAAATGAAATAAACTCTATGGCAACCGCTTGTTAAAGCAGCAGCTCCTTCAAACTTTGCTACACTTTTGTTTTTTAAATCTGTTTTTTCCGGCTTTATTGCCAAAACACGTGTTACCGCTGACAGAAATACAGTCATTGGAAAATGAAGACGGGGTTTTTGGATTAAAAAGCAGCAGACCATGATCCACAGGGCCCGATCAACCGGACCAGGAGCCACGGCGGGTGCAAATTTCGTTTCATTATGCAGCCTTGTGCTGTATAATGACTAATAAATAACCTTGTACCTTGTAAATAAACAACTATTGAAGCGTGCATTTTAGCTGCTTGGTCGTCTTTATATTCAAAATGGGATTAAATATTTTCAATACAAACTACTGACGTACAAACCTCTCCATGGACTTGCACCTCAGTACCTCACAGATCTACTCCATCCCTACACTCAGTCACGGTCCCTGCGGTCCTCTGACAAGGACCTGCTTGCTGTCTCTAATTCCAGGCTTTGGTGACAGAGCTTTCTGTGTCAGTGCACCATCACTCTGGAACAAGCTTCCTCTTGCCATCCGCTCTGCCTCCTCTATAATAACCTTTAAAACGCAGCTTAAAACACACCTCTTCACTGAGGCCTATGGGCTTTAATCTCCCCTGGCCTCACACCTCTCACCTCCCCCCTTTTTTTTGTTTGTTAAGCATCCTTGGGTTTGTGAAAGGCGCTATATAAATCAAAGCAAATATCACCATATTTGACAATAACACCTTAGCTTGGGGTGGTGCTGATTTGCATTGTGTTGAAAGGTGCTTTTAATATTTTCTCCACCCATATTTACATACATGGGGAAACAAAATATTATAAACACCACTAATAAAACATCACTATTGACCACAATGCTTACTACAGTGTATTTTATCCCCCTATGTTTCTGTCATTCTGTGTATTCCCAATCCCGACAAGCAAACATGATAAAATAATGGTGTTGTAAACATTGTGTGTCAAAGTTTTATCTTGTGTCCACCTAGACATATCATATTAGGATGCGGCTAAAGAGAAGGAAATACGGTAGTCTGCTTTATTAAAAATGTGCATTGCATTACCACCTGTAGCACTCCGCTTTCCTCTCCCCATGACTCCATCTTTTGTTGTTTTGTGAACTGGGGCGTCTTGGACAACTATCCCCTCACCCATCTCCTTGATCTTGTCCATTACAGCCTGTGGATAGCTGAGGAATGAAGAGAACAGAGACAGGTGGACTTCCTCATCAGTCTGCCTTCATGTTTACTATCTGGAGTTGATCAATCTGCTCTGTCAGTGCGGGTCTTACCTGCAACCGAGGAAAACGTGATTGGCCCATACCATGGACAGAGAGAGCAGCCTGTCTAGACTGCTGCTGGGAACCCCTGGCTTCACTGTAGGGAAGGTCTCCATATTTCTCACGATGAACTCTCTCCGAGCAACCCACTGTTTGTTGCTCTCACAGTAGTCTCTTAAAGTGTCGACCCATTGGGCTAGCTGCGGGTTCTGGCCCAGGTACTCTGAAACAATGTCCTCTCCGCTCCTCTCCCCCGCCATCCCTGGAATAACAATCGATGTATTTAACAAGTAAAGAAAACCCACACCTGCTCTTTTATTTGTGTGGCACCTACGTTAGTACAGCTAGCTTGAAACAGGCTAACTGGTCTTATCAAACCTAACAAGATTATAAAAGACTACATATATCCGTGTACCTAATGTTACTAGATTTTGTTGTTCTTTTAGACCTGCCTGGTTGTAGCCTAACGACGCTAACCAGTTTCCCAGAGTGAAACAGACACTAACGTTAAATGACTTCAGCAACTGTTAACGTTAACTTAAGCCAAACGGCTAGCCGAGTAACAACAGCTCTTCTAGAAGCCAAGCAAATAACAACAACATGCTAAAAAAGCTAAATTAAAAGGCGAGTAACGTAATATAAATAGCTTGTACAGTCTGTATGATGTGGCGTTTTTCATTTCAACTTATAACTACGACATACCAAGCTTTCTCCGCTGCGAGGTGTTGCTAGCTAGCCACACATGACGCACATGACCCAATGATGACGCAAGACTGATGACGCAACCCTTATTTTTTTTTTGCGTGAGGAACTACATTTCCCAGAAGCGCAGTTGGCAGCTGCGGGTTTACCATGCTAACGTTTTGTTGTAGAGCTCATTATAGCCTTGAAGTAAGTTATTGTGCGTTTACATATGATAGGAACTTACTCTTATGATATTTTAAAATAAATTAATGTCGAAAACGACTAGTCCGTGCCCCCGTGATGCTTTGCGACGTGACGTAGCCAACCTGCGACAGCTCGGGCGGCAGTTTGTTTTGGTGGATGAATGAGAAACTCACTGATGATTTTTATAATTTCAGGGTGAATTAACATGATTCACGAGCTGTTGCTGGCGTTGAGCGGGTACCCGGGGACGATATTCACATGGAACAAACGCACAGGTTTGCAGGTAAAGCTAAAACATCTTGTAGCCTCCCTACAAAGCGACGTGTACGAGTTAACAGTGACATGCTAGCTAACCTTAAAGGTTTTATTATTATTCTCTCATATATTATTATTATTATTTCAACAGGACTAACAAATCAATTTATATTGTTTTATTTGCTTAAACTAAACTAAACTTAAACATTGTATGTCCCCGTAGGGCAATTGGTTCTGCAGTTAGACATAGACCAACATACATAAAATACTAAAATGTTCAATAAAATACTAAAATGTTATGCGTTTGTGCTAGGATACGTTAGCTTAAGGATAGACTGGTTTATATTCAGCCATTAGAAGAGATATGTACCGTATTTTACAAACAATATAACGTTATACAGTCGGTCTCAGGCTAAAATCTGCAATCTTTTCCATTTATCTGCCTCTCAAAAGTATCTTCCTCAAACGCTGCTCGTTTTATTCTTCACGATAACCAGGGTTATATGAAAATAAAGTAATTAAGTTCCATTATATACATCCAGAGGTTAGAAGAGCCTATAAACCGGGTTACAATTTAAATTTTTCTAGAGTTCTAAAAGACTCAAACATATAAGCAGACAACTAGTCACACATCTAAGCATGTTGGAGTCTGCAGTTCACCTGAACTTCATATTTGGGCTGTGGGTGGGAACCTGCGGAGAGAACATTCACACAGAAAGTGAAGTGACAGTGCTATCTATGCACTTCTGTGCCTCCCTGTTCACTGAATAATCATGAACCAAAACTAACCAGGTCAACCTAGGCAACTATTAGTAAGATGTCTGTGAAGGTTCTCAGTCATCCAGGTCATCCAAAGAAGGTTAAAATCAGCCGGTTGACCAGTTGCCCTTGATTTTAACCTTGATTCGGCATCGGTTAATAAACTTTCTAAAGCCTCTTCCCTGAATTTAGGAGAGACATCACCATAAAAACAGTCAAGGATGGGCTACAACTTTGCTCTTGCTTTTTGCTTGTCAGCAGTACTGTTGATGGGTTGATTCACAGCAAGGTACACCGACGGATTCTTGTGCAAGCTACACTTAAACAGTGCGTATAACACTTCTAAAGGGTTAAAACGTGACCAGTCAATAGGCAGCAGAAAGAATGGTGGCTTGTGCACCTGGCGATACTGTCAAAATGTTATCACAATAATTTTTTTGATATCGATAATTATCACAATAAATATCAAATTGTTATTTCTTTCAAGTTTTAAAGGCTGATTTTTGCTCCTGAGTGAAAGTTGAAGAAACCAGATTATTAATTGTGGTTTTAAACTATTATGGTCAGAACATGACAAACACTTTTCTGGATCACTTAACAAATCTGAGGTAGAACATTCAAAACAATTAACAAAAATGCATGAGTAAAATTTAAGTAAAATCTTTTTTCAGTCCCTTTTCCTTGACAAAATAAATATCTTAATAGAAAAAAAAAAGTTCTAATTTGTTTGTGTCAAATGAAATAAATCAAACAATTATTGAACACTTGTTATATTGTTATTGTGGAAAATTATACCGCAATAATTATTGTTAATGTTTTATTGCCCAGCCCTATGTGCGCCACAGTAACCTTTGTGTATTAGAGGCACACAGTGTATCGTTTCGAACATGAACCACTTTTTCTCACCCACAGGTGTCCCAAGACCTGCCCTTCCTTCACCCCAGTGAGACCAGTGTCCTCAACCGGCTCTCTAAACTGGGCTCAGATTACATTCGCTTTACAGAATTCATAGAACAACACACTGGCCATGTGCATCAACAAGTGAGTAAAGTCCCTAGATGCTATATAACAACTTATTTAGAATTTTAGCTTGTATATTTTAACAAGACAGATATTCTTATGAAGAGATGCACCTTTTATAGGAATACTGTCTTATATTTCTGTCTTTCCCATATTCTATTGTTCTTAGCATACCTGAGCCCTGTTTCAGAAAGCAGGCTTAACAAACTCTGGGCTTATCCCTGAGCTCCGGGTTGATTGAGCCTGAGGTGGGAAACTCTGAATTTTCAGTTCCAGAGCAGCTGATCAGAATAAGTTCTATCAACTCTGAGTATGTTGAGCCTGATTGAAGCGCGTGCGTGGGGATGAAAAAAAGCCATCATTAATGGAGCTCCGATACTACGATTCACCATGGCAACGGGTAAATAAAGGCAGAGCCTCTATTTTAATCGGGTGGAGCTAGAAATATGAATGCATGCCAACGCGGACCATGATAGGCTCTAAAACGCAGGAGTGGAAGAAGAATCAATGCGATCAATGCGTTAACATTATTAGGCTACTACACAGCATTGCTCCTTCATCATTTACCAGACTGGAATTTCCTTAATGAATGATAAAGTGCTGCAGCCCATTACATTCCATTTTAAATAGGAAGGCTATATTTATTAAACTGTAACCCGGCGGGATTAAATGCCGGTGGCAATCGCCTACCTGATTATGAAAATAGGTAGGCTATAGATCGAATATAAGACACTGTTTACTCATGAACCTGTGATTGTAAAGTCACAGTCACACCCAGCAGGTTAGCCTATTAATTATTTTTTGCAGTGGAAAATGTGTCTAGAGGTTAAAGTTTTAGATGTCTATTTCACATTAATAAAATCTTGCTCATTTTGTATTTTATTAATGCTGTCAAAACACATTCAGACTATCAGCAGCTAATAATGGAAAAACTCACTTTTAAACCTTATTTAGGCCTGTTTGTTTCAGCGGCACCACAGTCATCCTCACACAGAAATAGTCACCTTGTCTCCAGTTGATAACGACGAATGTTCCAATCAGTGCAACAGAAATATGAAAGATCACAGTTCATTGATCAGTTTTATAGGTTACATATTAAACAATGATTACTGCAGTAATGTAGCCCACTGTAAGTGTTTTCAGTGCAACTGTCCATAGAGTCGCAGCGTTATACCTAAAGACGGACATAGATTGTATTCTGTGCTGAGGATAAATCCACGATGTGCCAAGATCTGTCATACATCGATGACAGATTGATCATAAAAGCGGTCATGTTCAAGATCATGTTTGGGTAAAAAACTAATAGCCTATCTAACCGAGATTTTAAAGTTTTTAAAGATGTAAATGCATTCAGAACAGCAACACAGCATCAGTTGCCGGAGTTACTGATCTAGGGATTATCTGATCTCGCTCTCTGAAACGGAATATCCAGACTTTCCCTCATCTCAGGCTTAACATACTCAGAATTTTGGGTAATCCTGCTTTCTGAAATGGGGCCCTGTTCTTGCTTTTTACTGCCTCTTTTGTGTGCTATTCATTGTTGTTTTTATTTATTTTCTTGTTTCTTCACTTTATTGTTAAACACTTTGACCTACATGGAATACCTATATGGAAGGTGGTATTTAAAAAGTATTATTTATTATTAATATTACAACGTATCCAGTCGATGTAATAAAAACCAAAGACAATGTCCATATCAGTTCAGTTGCATTTTTGAGGACGTTCAGTTTGTCAAGGCGTACCATACCCTTTTCTTTCTATCTACGACAGGCTGTGTCTGTTAATGAAATAAATATGTCTTGCTCACTGGACTTCTCTAAACAATTTGCTCTTTAGGAACATCACACGAACCAGCCCAACCAGACTGGACTTCATGGAATTTATTTGCGGGCTTTCTGCACCGGGCTGGACTCTGTGCTGCAGCCATACAGACAGGCCCTGCTGGACCTGGAACAAGAGGTAAAATTATGACACAATCAATAAGAATAAATGAGCGAGCACGTAACAGGATGCTCATTTAACTTGTATGTATGTTTCAGTTCCTTGGAGATCCTCATCTGACAATATCTCATGTGAATTACAAGCTTGATCAGGTAAAGCATTAATAAAACCTATAAAGAGATTTTTTTCCATTGAAATTATACAAATCTATAATGAAACTCAGTGGGAATTCTTTCTACAATTAAACATACAGTCCCCTCCAAAAGTATTGGAACGGGAAGGCAAATTTCTTTGTTTTTGTTGTTCACTGAAGACATTTTGGTTTAAATAAAAAGATTACAAGATCACAAGAGTTCAGAATTTCTGCTTTTATTTCCTGGTATTCACATCTAGATGTGTTAAACAACTCAGGACATACCACCGTTTGTATTAGACCACAGCATTCTTAGGAGAGCAGAAGTAAGTAAAATAATCTTAAAGTAAATAACATTTAATATTTGGTGGCACAACCCTTGCTTGCAATAACTGCCTCAAGCCTGCGATGAAACTGTATTTACATGTGCAGAGACATTTGTATCATTTGCAAGGGGGGAGTGTCAGTGGGAGATGATGGTGCCCAGGAAGTGGAAGGAGTCCACAGTGGTGACTGGGGAGTCACACAGGATGATGGGGGAGGGTAGACTAGTCATGCAGAGCTATTTAATGTTTGGACAATCAACCTAAAAGGCAACACCTGGACAACAAGAAACATCTGTCAGTCACATGGTCCAATAGTTTTGCTCACTTGAAAAATGGGTGGGTTCAAACAAAGGGTGGTCTGTCCTGAGTTGTTTAACACATCTAGATGTGAATACCAGGAAATGAGAGCTGAAATTCTGAACTCTTGTCTCATGAACTCATCTTTTGATCTTAGTGAACAACAAAAACAAAAGACTTTGCCTCACCGTTGCAATAGTTTTGGAGGGGACTGTATCTGTTTGTCTAACACTGTACTTTTTCTCTGTTAAGTTCCAGTTGCTGTTTCCTTCTGTGATGGTGGTGGTGGAGACTATAAAATCACAGAAGGTAAGGATTGTTTATAGAAGTATATCACCAGGAAATACAGTATAAGTTTAGGGTGGCATAAAGTGCTGATAAATTGTTAAAAAAAAATATATAACGTATAACGACAGGCCTCCACTTCACCAGAAAGCCAGTGATGTCAATGTATGTAACCGCAAGTTCCCCCGATTGAAGTGCAAACCCAAGCCCTTGTTGCATCATCCCACTTTTATCACCATAGCAGCTGATAAAAACACAACAAAATACATATGGATCAAGAGACCAAAGTAATATGTTAAAAATTTAGAGAAAACACAAATTTCCTCAGTTGGAAAGCAGCCATGCCATGATGTGTTACTCATGCGTAGTTCATTATGTCATCTTGTCACGTCCTCTTGACTATACTCTCATGAAGGCAGTTGATGGAAACATTTCATTTTGCACAAAGATCAGCAATTTGATAACTTATTTGACAATTTGCAAATATAACATTTATTTTAGGATACAGATTAATCATGTCAGTATATTTCATGCAAACTAAATTAACACGGAGACAGACCAAAGAAAATGACTAGAAGACTAGATATAATAATCTAGAGTTGTACCTGGGTAACAGAATTGACCGCTATGTCCTCCTCCTCTTGTTTGTGTTGCTTTTAGATCCATGGCTGTCAGATCCTGGAGACGGTGTACAAGCACAGTTGTGGAGGGCTTCCTCCTGTACGCATGGCCTTAGAAAAGTAAGTCAGCTCCCTTTGGCAAAGACCTTTAAAGCTGGGTTAGGCAATTTATTTCAGAAGCAGAATAGAGAGGGGTGGGTTTTTAAAATCTACCTGTTTCTTGCATGTTCTTCAATATTGCATTCCCCAGCTTTAAAGTTTAAAAGCTGTATTTACTTTGTTGGGTGAACACTGCCTATATACTCTGTATATTAAAGTGCTACTTTTAAATGTGGTCCAACCATGGAAAGCACTTTGTAACTTCATTTAGAAAGATTATTATTATTATTTTTATTATTGGTATTGCAATATGTTCTCTTGTGATGTGTCATTGACTTTGCGACACCAAGTAGCCCTGTTCCAATAGATATTTGGATAAAGTTATTTTGTATTTGACAGTTGGTGGCATGTGGCATAAAATCTTCTGTATTGTCATTTTATCTTATTAAAATACACAAATGTTTTGTGTTGAAGTTGTATTTATTTTATCCATTCTGCAGGATTCTTGCTGTGTGCCATGGTGTGATGTACAAGCAGCTAGCAGCTTGGATGCTGCATGGATTGCTGCTGGACCAAAGCGAGGAGTTTTTCATAAAGCAGGGGCCCAGTGCAGGAGGGGCTGCTGCCAACCAGGAGGAGGAGGAGGAGGACCTGGGGCTGGGAGGTTTGAGCGGCAAACAACTCAGAGAACTACAGGACCTGGTGAGAGCTATAGTCAGAGAGACAGGACCAAAACACTGGACAAAAACTCAGTAGTCTTGATTATGTCCTGCTGTGTTGTGGTGCAGAGGCTGATCGAGGAGGAGAACATGCTGGCTCCGTCTCTGCAGCAGTTCTCCCTGCGAACTGAGATGCTGCCGTCTTATATTCCCATCAGAGTGGCTGAGAAGATCCTCTTTGTGGGAGAATCTGTCCAGATGTTTGAAAACCACAACCACAGCCCATCCAGAGCTGGTAGTCTATCCTGCTATAATCTAAGTGAAGTCTTGTACCTGCATACTCTAAATGTCACCTTTTATATCACTACAGAGAGAGAATACTACACGTTACTGTTTTGTTTATTTTAGGCTCCATACTGAAGCACCAAGAGGACTTGTTTGCTGCCGAGCTGCACAGACTCAAACAGCAACCGCTTTTCAGCCTGGTGGATTTTGAAAATTTGATTGATCACATCAGGAGCACCGTGGCGGAGGTGAGATCATATACTACTGCATTGTTTTTGTCTTTCAACTAAATAACATTCAAAGTACATTACCACTCTCAAAGTGAGATTAAAAAGTCACAATCTTTCTGACCTGCAGCATCTCTGGACGTTGATGGTGGAGGAGTCAGATCTGCTGGAACAGCTTAAGGTTTGTATTAATCACACACATGTTCTGGATCATAAATGTGTGCCAAGTGAAAACTGCTGACGTTTGTATTTTCATCTAGATTATTAAGGACTTCTACTTGCTGGGTCGTGGCGAGCTCTACCAGGTCTTTATTGACCTTGCGCAGCACATGCTGAAGACGCCTCCAACAGCCGTCACTGAGCACGGTAAAATTTTAAATATGCAAACATGACTGAGATCTGTGACGTAGTTTTTCCCCAGGCTCTATTGTTCTATAGTTACATTGCACAAAAAGGTTGTGTAGTTGTTGCTGCTCCAACATTCCTAAGTATTCCTAATACTTACAACAGTGTCGTCATGCTGCATATTGAGATACATAAAAAAAAATATTCTAATTCATGCTTCCTCACATGTTTGGCCAGATGAAAAGGATACCAGAAACCCTGTAGCAGTGACTTCTTGTTAACCTGATTTTGGATTATTGTTTATTGAAGGACAAATGTAAAAATAGTTTCATGGCTATATTGATTTATTACTGAGAGAAATCCCATAGTATCAATAACATGTCATGTACTATATATTGAATATTATCAATTACGGCTTTATGGCTGTGTACTGTGGTGCAGGTTAAACACTGCTCTTTGTTTATATCTGATACATAACAACCATATTTTACACCTGAAATATGTTGTTGTTAAAGTTAGGTCTGTGCAGTCATTTCGACTTGTTGTCATTGTGTGGTGGCTTGTGGTGCTTAACAGTAGGGCTGGGCAATAAAACAATAATGCTAATCATCGCAATATAATTTTCCTCAATAACAATATAATAAATGTTCAATATATCGTCAATAAATATTTGCTTTAATTCATTTGAATCACGAACCAATTAGCACTTAATTTTTCTATTAAAATATTTATTTTGTTGAAAAAAGAGGCCTGAAAAAAGTTTAACTAATCATATTTGTTGTAAAAGGTGATAGTTTTGAATGTTCTACCTTAGACTTGTGAAGTGATCCACTGCTTAAATCAAGTGTTTGTCACATTTCACTCAGGAGCAAAAATCTGCCTTTAAACTTGAAAGAAATAATGATTTGACACACATCGTGATAATTATCGATATCGAATGATCCGAAATGTTTTTATCGTGATAACATTTTTGGCCATATCGCCCAGCCCTACTTTACAGTGAAGAGAGTTCCGACGCTAATAATTATGAGCTACCATTTGTAGACGGACAATGAGTACTGTAATGAAGTTTTCTCTCATTAATCTGTGTACTAGATGTTTACAGACAACATGTCAGTAAGGCTCTGTCTGCACAAACCTCCGTCACCATGATAGAAGGGTTTTTCATTCAGCTCCCAGTTAGCCTGCCATATATTTATGTGCTGTAGTTTTAAACTGTAAATGTATAACATCCCCGAAACAATCACCGTTTGCTGTAAAATAACTGGCACAAAACATATTTTACTTTAGTGCTGTGTTGTGAATGTGTAGATACAGGTTTATGTTTCCACCATTACCTGGCACCTGTGCATCCAGTTGGGGGCAGTGCAGATGAGAAGCCAGCAGTGGGAATGGTTTTATTTTCACTCCACACTAGCTGGTATGGGATGCTCCTTGGTGAACCCTACCTGTGAACAAATGGAGGCAGAGTGGATGGAGGTGTGTAGTGTGTAGGGGTTGAGCCTTCTTGGACAGCAACAAATAACAACTGAAACATTTCAGCGCCAGCCTGCATCAAGCTTTCAGACATCTTGCAACCTGAGTTTTTATTTCAGAAAATGTGTTTGAATTCAGGACTTGTTTACTGTTTATGGTAACAGGCGTCATAAGAAAGACTGTGTGCATTCAAATGTCATGTTTTCCGTTTCACAGATGTAAATGTGGCCTTTCAGCAGGCAGCTCATAAGGTGCTCCTGGACGACGACAACCTCCTGCCTCTGCTGCACCTCACTGTAGACTACCAGGGCAAAGACAGCAAAGGTGTGCTGCTGATCAGAGCTTACTGTATGTTAATAATGGGAAACTTATTTAGGAGACTGAAATATAATGGAAACCTTTTTACTTTGAAATGATGCTCTCCTTTATTTGGTGTTTAGCGCCATCCAGAGGTTTTATAATCGGACTGTTACTAAATGAAGAGAGCCTTATGTTATACGTATGTAACTGAAGCAATCTTCTCTCAAAAGATGTAAGATTTTCTTTATTAAACTGCTGCTTGAAAAGAAAAGAAGAAAAGAAAAAAAGAAAGAAGAAGAGAGGAAGAAAGAAATTTAATTAACAACAATTTTGATAATAGTTTAAACTCATTTATTAAGAATGGCTACCTAAATTTGAGGAATTTCTGCTTCATCTGGTTTATATTATTTTAAAATAAAATATCTTTTGTTTATTGTTTGGTTAATGATTAACCTGATTAATCAACAGTGGAAATAATCATTATTTGCACCTCTATTTCAAATAACACACACTACTTTGTTGCTTAAGTGAAATCAGTTTGCATTAAACAAATGCTTTAGATCAGTCACTAGTCATTACAGAATCACACCGAAGCCTTCAAGCAGCGAATCCTCTGTGCACACACTGTGAAGATGATGATCAGACTCATTTGGTGCAGTTCAGTAAAGCACCAGGTTCAGTGTTCATTCTCCTTATCTCTGTAATTTTGACTGCAGAGTGATTAATGGTTATTATGCGTATTATTTCAGAGGCGACGGGCCCCAGAGATGGAGCCACTCCTCCACAAGACACCTCCCCTCGCGAGGTCCCTCCCACAGGTTGGGCTGCTCTCGGCCTCACCTACAAGGTTCAGTGGCCGCTGCACATCCTCTTCACTCCTGCTGTCTTGGAGAAGTGTGTTTAATTAATAATTAAATTAAATTATTTGTTTATTGTGAGTACAGCTGGTTAGTGTCCTGTCCTCTTGTTTGTTACTCTGTGGTCAGGTACAACGTTGTGTTCAGGTACCTGCTGAGTGTGCGGCGGGTGCAGTCGCAGCTGCAGCACTGCTGGGCTCTGCAGATGCAGAGGAAACACCTCAAGTCCAGCCAGACAGATGCCGTTAAGTGGAGACTACGCAACCACATGGCGTTCTTGATCGACAACCTGCAGTACTACTTGCAGGTAACTATACATCTGGTGCCTCTTTCACTGTACAAACAATTTCCCACACACAAACCACTATTTAAAAAAACAGATTGTGTTCATTACACACATTCTTTACTATGAGTACACATCGTTTTCAGGCGCAACCCTATCCCCAGTTTGTGCCTTTCGTATCATTACATCGATTCACAGAGCTACGCATCTGAAAGATAAATCCCTGTTGATGTTTAAAACATGCATAACTGTCATTTAACAAAACTTAGCAACATTTTAAATGTAGTTCCAGAATTCCCGAAAGGCTACAAAATAATAATGTTTGACCCAAATTCCTAATTTAAAAAAAAAGATGGTAGATGAAAGTGTCATCTGCTTACTTATTTTGTATGAAACAATAAAAAGATAAACCTGTTATTATGAATGAAAATATAAAATAACTCAATAGTAGTAATATAGATAACTTATAATACAACTTATGCATTCTATAAATCTAGCAAGTGTGATGTTGTGGGAATATAAAAATAAGTTTAGAGACAGAATTCAATAATTAACCATAATCTAATAATTAAACATTTGTTTTGGTTGTTGGCCAATTTCACTTGCTATTTTTGAAATCTGAACACTTTTTTATAATATACTAACCAAAGGCACAAATTTATTTAAAATAATTACATTTGTGTGCTCAATTTTGTTGTTTTTATTTAGTCTGCTTTTCTAGTTTACATCAATTAGTGTTCATGTTTTGTTCTTCCCGCGATTCTTTGTTCAGCACTCTGTAAACTGTATTTTAATCTTCGATATTCTATCTATGCATATTTGTCTTTGTGTGTGCAGAGTTTTATGCATCTTTATGCAACTTTTTTCCTGTTGTTTGTCTCTAGGTGGATGTGCTGGAGTCTCAGTTCTCTCAGCTGCTTCAGCTGATCAACTCCACCAGAGACTTTGAGAGCATCAGGCTGGCCCACGACCACTTCCTCAGTAACCTGCTCGCCCAGTCCTTCATCCTCCTGAAGCCGGTATACATTACAACACCAAATTATGTTGGAATTTAATCGGCTGCAACAGTTGTCCAAGTTTTCAAACTGAGGCTATTGGCTTACTAAATTGTAATAAATGCTTGTGCAGGTATTCCACTGTCTAAATGAGATCCTTGAGCTGTGTCAAAACTTCTGCTCACTGGTCAGTCAGACTGTGGCGTCATTGGACGAGAGGGGAACTGCTCAGCTGGATATCCTCGTCAAGGTAGAGATACTTCATCTCATTTGTCTAATGTTGGAAAATGTAAATATATATTTTGTAATACCACCACTCTGAAATTTCAGGGCTTTAGACGCCAGTCCTCCTTACTGTTTAAAATCCTTTCGAGCGTGAGGAACCACCAGATAAACTCTGATCTGGCTCAGCTGTTACTGCGACTGGACTACAACAAATACTACACACAGGCTGGAGGCACGCTGGGCAGGTAGGACATTATCTGCTTAGCTTAAAATCATGATGCATAATGTTGAGACAGTTTTCAGAATGCAATATTTAAACAGAGGTCAAGGTTGTTTATGGTTAATCCAAAAATGTTCTTAAATTTCTTTCTTTTCAGTGTTTAAGAAGAGGATTAGAATTTGGACCTTCAATGCTAAACTCCCACACTAAACAGAAGAAACTCACATCCGTCCTGTTCTTCGCTTTTGCCTTAACCAAATACGGTCCGTGTGGCTTGCATGTTAAAATGATCTGTAAAGGATTAGTTCAACCAATTTATACAATCATTTTCCTCCCTCACCTCTGGTGGGATCTAGCCATGCAGATTTGGGTTTTCTTTGTGATAATCACATCTCTGAAAAATAACATTTGTGGAAAAAAAAAAAAAAGCAAATATTTTTTTCCAGACACGATGACCTCACTGTGAACAGATTTCAGTGGGACTATTTCTTGGGTAGAGACTAGTCCCCTCTTCATTGAGGTCTGTGGATTATCCACAATAACCTGATGAAGTGAAGCTTCCTGTTTATAAGCCTAGATTGATCGAGCGTTACAAACAGAACCAATGTTTAAGCAACTTTTGATCTAAAGTGATCACAATAAGTCGAGCTTGGTTTAAGAGCGGTGTACATATTCAACTAAAGGAAGAGCTCAACATTTGTAAAAATTCACTTATTTGCTTTCTTATTGAGATGTAAAGATCAATAATACTCATTGGTCTGTTAGATATGAAGCTACAGAAATCACAACTTTGTCAAAAGAACACATTTTGGCTTGTGGCCTTCACCCGGGCCACATCCAAGAGACTGTTGGCTTAGCTTAGCATAGCAACTGTGGACATAGTCAGGCTGGCTGTTTCCACTCTTTCTCCTAAGCTAAGCTCTCCGTCTCCTGGCTGTAGCTACATATCGTAGCGTAAGACCTGAGTGGTACCAATCTTATCTCCGCAAGAAAGCGAATAAGTGTGCTTCCCAAAATGGCTAATAATTAAGTACTCAAGTAGTCTCCTGTGATATATTTCAATAGTAACTTACAGTAGGTCAAATCTCTTTTAACCTGCTTTATAACAGATCCCCTAAAACTAACCCTGGCAAACCTGCTTTATAAAACAGACCTCAGGAGATTGTTTCTGCAAAGACAAGCTGCTGTTGAATTTTTAAAATTAATCTTTCAATGCTGTGAACATTACGAATGCATTGTATTGGGCTGGAAGCAGAAATTTTTTTTTTGTGGTTTGGCTATAGTCATTGACCCTGTATAAACTGTAAATAGTAAAATCTTGTATGTACCATTGTCTGTAGACGAAATAAACATCCATCGATTAAAATGAAACGAGGTCACAATTTATTATCCCATAAAAACAGACAGGATAAAGTTATATACAGCAGAGGCATGCAACAGAACTAATGCTGAACATTTAACATGGTTGAAGGCATTTTGCACATGTAGAGTCAGATTATGAGGAGGAGTAGTCGTGGCGATACTGAGGCTTGCTGTGGAAACCCAGGCGCTCCCCACAGATGAGACTCTGGATGAGCCACTCAGGTGACACCAACGGGACTTCCTGTGATGTCACATTTTTCTCTACCAATGGTGGACAGGCATGGTCTGTCACCACAACATCATACTTGCCAGCAGGAATGTCTGCACATGGAGGGAAGAACAAACTCTCAGTATCGTATTTTTTCACAGCTAATTATTCGGTTATGTTATTGTTGTGGGTTCTGTGGTGCGAGTCTGTACCCGAGCTGTCCTTGTCTGCCTGGAACTGTCGGACAGAGGAACCTCCACCCATGTTGATCAGCTGTGCCCAAAGCTCCACTGGCTTCTCAAACACCAGAAGGACCCGCAGAGCCTTGAATGGGCTGCAGCGGGGATGCCTGATTTGAGAGGAAATAAAATATTATAACAGGAAGTCCAGTTGCCTTTGACCGATCACCTCTACATCACAGTAAATAACATTTCCTGGGGGGTTTTTTTTGCTACTTTTGGCATGAGAAGGGCTGTATCCAAATTCACATCCAATTTACACTGAACATTTACTCATTTGGCATACGCTTTTATCCAAAGTGACTTACATTTGAGGAACAACATACAAGCATCAAATACAGCACGAGAACTACAACTTACAATACATACTAGTAAGAGCACTAATAAATACTAGAAAAGCCTCAAATATACTCTGGAGCGGACAACTTCTGTTTATACTACTTTCTGCAGTCAGCTTGGTGGACACGTTCCACACATGCGCAACAGATCGGTTGGTGCCCTGGTAGCGTAGCGGCTGTGCATTCACAAAAAAGGAGGAATGTGGATGTCCGCATAGACTCTACGTGTCTTTCTGCATCTTCGGGAGGCCTTTTATTGTGGCCAGCCTAAGGCCTTTTATTGTGGCCAGCCTAAGGCACACCTGTGCAATACCCATGCTGTCTGATCAGCATCTTAATATGCCACACCTGTGAAGTGGATGGATTATCTCGGCGAAGAAGTGCTCACTAACACAGATTTAGACAGATTTGTGAACAATATTTGAGAGAAATAGGCCTTTTGTGTACATAGAGAAAGTCTTAGATCTTTGAGTTCAGCTCATGATGAATGGGGAAAAAAACAAAAGTGCTCATAATTTTGTTCGGTGTAATATATAGTGGATTATTTTGACTGTCCCCCATTTTATTTCAACGAGAATTATTTTGCTCTGCACAAAATCCTGCAATGGAACAAAAAGAAAAAAAAAAAAAAAAAGAGGTGAGAGAAAAGGTCTGTGTTGCATTTTATAGATGTGGAAGGGCATACCAGAAGGTTAATACTGTCCCCCTCATTCCACCCTTGACCACCTGAGTCGCAAGCACAAGCTCCCTCGCCACCTTTCCATCCTCTAGCAGCCAAGTGTCTTTGTTACGGTATAATTGTTAGCTACAGTAACCAACGAGAACAGAACAACTGTACTACCTGTTTGTCTGGTTCTAATGTGGTCTCTCAGCTGGACTCTGATAGCGGGCCTGACAGAAGAGGGTGATAGCATTTACGGTTTGAGACCAGCTAATCTGTTTTTAATAACCAGTGGTTTGTGTAGGATCCACATTTGCATCCACTGCTGGCTGCATGATCATGTTTCCTACAGCTTCAGGTTGTGTACTGTTTTTCTCAACCAAAACATCCATGAGCAGAAGTCAGACACTATCTATTAAAGCCCAACCGATAAAAGATTTTTAAGACCGATACTGATCAGCTAATATTCTTTTCAGAAACACAAAACATAAACAAAGATTAACCCCTAACAATCTGTTATTTGTAGTTTTGATTTTTTTGTTATAAATAGCACTTTGAACAAAAGTACAGCTGATTGCTGAGGATCTGTGTTACAAACCAGTGTGTTGCCAACAGGGGAGTTGCAGTGTGCTCTCTGGTGGACAAATTGTGCAACAACACTCATGATTGATGGATCACTTACAGATTTATCTGCAATTAGCTCATATCTGCCACTGATTTATCAGTTGGGCTCTACTATCGATCACAAACCACCCACTGCAGCTCACATGGGACAGTCTGGCAATTCAGCAAGAAAAAGAGTAAAATGCAGGATGGCCATTCCTAATGATCTATTTTGCTTTCAGACATTTTGTGAAGTTATCAGGGCATTTGTGATGCACAGTTAATTTACAGTCTTAATGGCCCACTTCACAAATGCACATTTGCAAATCCCCAAGGATTTTGTGAAACTGGCCCGTTTTACTACAACTGATCCAACACTGGCGCCCCGCTCACAGCGACAACCCTTGATGCAACCTAGTCCTCCTTTGATTAAAGCCAGGGGACATATTTCCTTGCTCAATATGTATGATACATTAAAGAGTTTATCAGGTACGTGTCTATATTGATATACATATGTTGATTTTTTCTATTAGGTTATATTTTTCTACATACTAACTTTCTTTCTTGGATAATAATAATTTTACTGTGTAACAGGCAGAATACATCCAGCAAGTGTTGTTTAACAACCTTCTGGGTTTATACAGATTGACAGTGATCTATCAGAAAAGAAAACGCTTAGCGCTGTAACTTGAATCCAGTAAACCCCAGGAATGAAGAGCAACAGAAGGTTCATCTTACCATTCTACTATAGTGTCATCTGGCCCCATGCCAGCAGGCAGCAGGTAGTTCCTATAGTTGAGCAGCTTGTTATCTTTGCAGCAGTCCCTCACCCAGATGTGTGACACACACGGCACACCGCTGGCCAAACACAGCAAGTACTTCCTTGTACGACAGTGCTGGTCTGCAATGAGCAAGCTCTGGTAAGCTGCCTTACACTGAAGAGGGAACCAAGCACAGAAAAGGAAGACATGGATGTGAGTGCTAAGGACAAACCTGCATTATTTATATACTGTGAGCTGCACTTTTACATGATATGTATCACCATGGTAAAGTACATTAAAATATGAGCGCACAAAACAACTCCTTAAACTAAAAAAACGTGAAAAATACTAGCAATACATTATTCTCTGAAGTTCATTAAAATGACAGAGAATATTTTAAGGTTATAAAATCCTGGAGGCAATAATTCTAACAGATTGTTTTAGGCATTAATCTTAACTTTCTACTCAAAAGAAATGTTGCTCTTACCTGTTCTTCATTGAAGTCTGGCAGGATGAAGCCTCCACCTGCCTGCAGCTGAGACTCTGTATATACTTTGTTAAAGGGACCTGTCTGCACGTATTCTGTTGGGGGGGCAAAATGTTTACAATAATTATTGAACCAACAAGCATTAAAGGAAGCAGGAAGGAAGCTTCAGCATGCTGCAGTCAGCGTGCATTATAATCCTCATTTTGTCGTCGTCTGCCTCACCCTCCTCATCATCACTGATGGACCTGTTGGTCAGCCGGTCGATCTCAGACGAGGCAGTCAGCATAAAGGCGAAGCCCATAAAGAGAGACGCGTTCTGGGGCAGCGGACCGTGAGTGTCTGCTACATCACAAGGCTGACCGGGGAGATCTGTGCCGCTGCCAGAGGTGTTACACACACCGACACGCTGAGCTGGAGACAGAAATACAGATAGTGGAAATACGGCAAGCGTAGGAATCAGATAAAATGAAAGCTGTGAATTTAAAAGGTCTGTTCATCTAAATTACAAAGACATTTTCTCTCTAACCTCTAGGGAAATCTGGCCCTACACATCGTTTTATCTGCTGTGAGATTTATGAAGTAGTTCTTATTAAAGCTACTGACTGTGTGCATGTAAAAACACATCTGTTTTTGGCATTTCCTTCGAGTTAAGTCAGTGATTATCCCTGGCAATTTTAATATTACTATATATCAAATACTGTAGATGTAAATGTTTTATTACTTTTACTTTGTAATTATTGTTGTTGTATTTTTTAACGTGTGAAGCACCTTGGTTGTTTTAAGTGTGCTATTTATTTAAAATTGATATTGATATATTGATGTATAACACTATCTGCAAGGCTACATACAACTCGTGGTAAGAAGATTATCTTTCTGTAATTTGGCTGAACTGACCTTTTGAGCGTCAATTAATATACACTTGCTGAATTAAAATGATTTTGAATGCAAATACACCCGTGACTTTACAAAAATGCACATCCCCTTCCCTCCACCTGTGGACCATCACCATGGTAATACTACTGCACTTGATTAATTACCATGTCAGCCTCAGCAGCAGACCGCAAACAGCAGCAGAGGATGGACACAGACCATACGAAGGTCGAAATGTCTCAGTTATTCTCAGTACAAAAATAACACATTACTGACTCCATATCACACAAGAACAACATCTGAAATCTGACAGTGATCACTTGGTCTAGTGAATTAAGACAGAAAACAAAATTTAGAATTTCACATGCTCAATTCAATGTAAACAAGAGGTTAAAATCATTTTTCTAAAAAACATTTTACACCAGCAAAGTTCATACTGACACAGAAGGCAAATTAAAACCTTAAATATTTTATATCAAAGCACATTTACACAGGAATATTACATTATGTTTAAAATCTAAAACTTATAGCTTTGTTGAGGAATATAATCATGTAGATTTATGTAGTCAGATAAAAAAAATATATAAAAAAAATTAGTAAAAACAACCCCCCTCCCAGTTCAGACGCGGTCATGGTGCGGTCATGGCTTTGGTGAGCGGGTCTCCATACCGGCTCTGGCCCCCGGGCCCTTGCGGCCTCTCTTTGCCGGTGTCCTGTCATCCTCGGAGGTCATCAGCTTCCTCTTGCCGGACGGGCCAGGGGTTCGGGGGCTGCTGGAAGAGCTGCGGTTGGGAGTGTTCTGACCCTCGGGGGCTCCTCTGCGCCTCCTTTTCCCCTCCACCAGGTTATCTAAGGAGTTTCCAGATGCATAACAGCACTGAGTTTATGACAGAATCTGTGACTGAGCAAGTAAACCTTTATTAAGTTATGAAAAGATAACACACAGATCTGGTGAATATTTTTAAATTTCAGATTTTCAATTAAAGAGAAATAAAACATCTAAAACATTGTTTATCTGCCTGTGTCCGGCTGCAATAGGGCCGGACGATATGGCCAAAAATGTTAACACAATAAAAAGTTTCATATCTTTCGATATCGATCTAAATATCAAATCATTATTTCTTTCGAGTTTCGAGGCAGAGTAAAAGTTGAAGAACCCCGATGGTCAATTGTGGTTTAAACTCTTCTTTATGGTCAGAACAAACACTTGAGGCTAAACAGTGGATCACTTCACAAATCTGAGGTAGAACATTCAAAACAATTGTAATAAAATCTTTGTCAACAAATGTGCATGAGAAAAATTTGTTAAAAGCTTTTTTTCCCCCAGTCCTTTTTCCTCAGCAAAATAAACATCTTAATAAAAATTCTAATTTGTGTATGATTCAAGTTTATAAAATCAAATATTTAATTGAACATTTGTTATATTATTATATATTATGTTATTGAAATAAGTTGCGATAATTATTGTCATTGTTTTATTGTCCAGCCGTAGGCTGCGGTGGCCTTACCAAGGCTGATGTCGGAGGCCTTGGCCAGGGGAATGACGGGCTCGTAGGGCCCGAGGCTGTGCTGCTCCCTCAGCTTGTTTCCCTGCTCCAGAGACAGGATGACCGAGGTCCTGTTGTACCACTGCCTCTGGCCGTCCTTCTCCACACTGTAGAAGAGCTCCTGCCCCTCTGTTTTATGGCCCCTCACAACACCTGCACAGGTGCAAACAAGAGACGTAAGATTATCAGTAAGTTTTATTTGAGAATATTCGTTTTTTGATATTAGCCTTTTATAAAAATTATGCATATGGATGGACAGCAGAGACACTGAATATGATGCCGGAGTGGTTTAGGAGGTTTCTGCAGACACTAGGGTTGGGGCGATGTCTACAATGAAACATTGGGATGGACGATGTTATCTGGTGCGCGGGCGCATGCACGGGGGTGCAGCACTCATTTTATGTACATGTGTTCTCGCACAGACTTCACTCGGTAAAAAAACAGACGGGGGAGTGACGGAGAGAGGCGGGGCAAGCCAGGGTGTTTACCTGAGGTGTAGGAGTGTGTCAGAGTGTGGGGAGAAGCATACTTAAAAACAATAATAAGAATGTTCGTGGTCATTAAAACCTGATTTCACGGGGGGCCCAACCCTAGCAGACACATTTCTTTGCAATGTGAAAACCTGTCAATATTGTGATCCACTAAAACAGCTGTGAATCCAATCTCAAGCGGTCTAGCAAAATTGCCCACCCTAACTCGCTCAACGGTCCCGATGGACACCCTGAATGTGTTTCCCAAAACAAGTCTGGAAAAAAGATGGTACTCT
>NC_060169.1:3612011-3713912 GCF_021292245.1 Micropterus dolomieu | reverse complement strand
AGCTTGTTTCCCTGCTCCAGAGACAGGATGACCGAGGTCCTGTTGTACCACTGCCTCTGGCCGTCCTTCTCCACACTGTAGAAGAGCTCCTGCCCCTCTGTTTTATGGCCCCTCACAACACCTGCACAGGTGCAAACAAGAGACGTAAGATTATCAGTAAGTTTTATTTGAGAATATTCGTTTTTTGATATTAGCCTTTTATAAAAATGATGCATATGGATGGACAGCAGAGACACTGAATATGATGCCGGAGTGGTTTAGGAGGTTTCTGCAGACACTAGGGTTGGGGCGATGTCTACAATGAAACATTGGGATGGACGATGTTATCTGGTGCGCGGGCGCATGCACGGGGGTGCAGCACTCATTTTATGTACATGTGTTCTCGCACAGACTTCACTCGGTAAAAAAAATTGGCAGACTATTAAGTTACGTTACAAGTCACGGTGGATTTTTTACGGAGCAGGTAAAGCAGCAGTGAACACACAGAGTGCAGATGTTGGTTTCAGTTGTTTGATAGGCTGCGTCATTAATGAGCCGACGTGCAGCTCACCTGCTGCCGTGATAACGGATCGCGGGTGGAAATATACGGAAAAAAGATGAGTTCTCAGTCTTTTAGGCGCCTTTATAAAACATACTGCTAATGCATGAAAATGGAACAGACGGGGGAGTGACGGAGAGAGGCGGGGCAAGCCAGGGTGTTTACCTGAGGTGTAGGAGTGTGTCAGAGTGTGGGGAGAAGCATACTTAAAAACAATAATAAGAATGTTCGTGGTCATTAAAACCTGATTTCACGGGGGGCCCAACCCTAGCAGACACAAATCTTTGCAATGTGAAAACCTGTCAATATTGTGATCCACTAAAACAGCTGTGAATCCAATCTCAAGCGGTCTAGCAAAATTGCCCACCCTAACTCGCTCAACGGTCCCGATGGACACCCTGAATGTGTTTCCCAAAACAAGTCTGGAAAAAAGATGGTACTCTCTTCATTGCTTTTTCCTGCCTCTGTTTTTGTGAAACAGAACTCGCAGTTTTTTTTTTCCAGGCAGAGGACCCAATTGAAGCTCAGTGCAGCAGAAGCTCACTCTTTTCCTCTTAGGAACAACAGAAAATCCATTATCAGCAGCATCAACACAAAACTGTGTGGTTATCACTGAGCTCAGAGGTTGTTTTCACCATTCCTACATGTGATTACTCTCCTCCCTCACCTATGCTGAAGTACTCGTCTTCCAGCAGAGCGGTCACCTCCGTCTCCAGGGGGATGGGATCACACAGCAGGATATCCTTCCCCGCCACCTCACACTCGTAGCCGTCATCAAACCGCAGGCGGAATCTTCCCTCCCCGGCATCTTTGATAATGCGGCCCGAGTAGAAGTAGCCGTTGGACGACCACTTGGCCACCACGCGCAGGCCGACGAAGCTGCTTCCGACCGAGCTCGCCTCCTCGGGCGATGACCTGAGGGAGTCGGAGTGGCTGGGGAGCTCGGCGTCTGTAGGGCTGACAGGGAGGCGTGGGGGGAGCATGCGGGTGTAGGGCTCGTCCTCTGAGGAGGACTGTGGCTGGCCATGAGCACCGAGCCTCTGCAGTGAGCCAACCCCACCTCCCCTTAGAGAGAGAAACAGAGAGTCTGTTCAGACAATTATCAGTAAGTTCATTTAAAGGGTTGTATCATAACTGGAACGGGTCTTGATTGCCTGTCTTTATTACGTAATTGCTTAAGACATCAGATGTCAGTTTGCAGTGGAAAGTCTCCACTCAGCAGGTTTACCGCATTAGTGTCTTGTAATTAAAATGCACTTCCTGTGCTCTTCTTCTTCTATCCCCTACAATTACCTTGTATTGATTGCACTTTTTGTTAACTCTTACTTCCTTCCCTAGGTATTTACCCCATTGATATGATATGTACTATGAGCTCTTACTAGTACTTATTGCTGCTCTTACTAGTATGTTTTGTCAGTTGTATCTTGATCTGTATTTGATGCTCTGTTGATGCTTGTATGTTGTTCCTCAAATGTAAGTCGCTTTGGATAAAAGCGTCAAATGAGTAAATGTAAATGTATTTCTTCAGCTAAACAATGTGCATTTAGAAAACATTAAAAGAACGGCTGGTATAAAGTATGTTTCAAATTCGTTGTATATTTATAAGATGGTACAAGAATAAAGCACACAATTTCACAAAATCTGATAGTAGCTGCTAGTAAAAAAAAAAAAAAAAAAAAAAAAGATACACCAAAGTAAGGTTTACAATTTATATTATGTTGTTATATGCAAGTGTAGTCATCATTTCAAGTTTTAATTGTAACAAAAAAAAACTTGAATACATTTGAACTCGATTTTTATAAACGTCATTGTGTATCGGATATCTTTTGGACTGCTTGTCGGACAACAAATCTGAAGATCCCAGGGAAACTGTGATGGATGTTTTTAATTATTTAATGACATTTTCAAGAAAAATAGCAGATGATTTACTGAATAATTGATCATGAATCACTAATCATTAGTTGCAGCTCTGCGTGAGAAGATTAGGTATAAGATGATTAGTGAAAAGAGGAAAAGTAAAGTGTTATTAGAGATAGTGTAGGTAGTGTGGGTTCATGCATTGTGCCTGTTGCTGCTGCCTCGTCCGCGGTTTCTGTAAGTGCAAGGCGAGCCTCAGTGAGGACTCACCTGGACAGGGAGGAGCGGGACGGGGGTCGGCCCCTTCTAGCCCTTCCTCTGGGGGTCAGCGGGATGAAGACCCGAGACCCCAGGGTACTGTAGCCTCTGTCCATCACTGACCCTGCCCTGTGACCCCTATGACCCCTCTGTTGCTGCCCGCCTCCTCTCCTGGGAATGCAGACACACAGAGGGGACCAATAGAGCCGGTCAGGTTGCACAGGCACGGATCTGGGGATACTCCCGAAATCAAAAGGCACCCCGGGGTATGAGGAGTATCTAGTGACCCCAGATTCATGCCTGTGAGCAACTTGTACCTGAAGCAGGGATCAGTGAATCACTGAGAGATTAGGGTGTTAGAGAACCAAAGAAGGTGAAGGAGTGACACAGGAATCAGCATGCAGCTAGTACAGACAGACAAAGCAGAGAGACTTTCCTGACAGGGCTGAAGAGATGCGGGGGGAATTAGATTGGCAGCATGGAGGTGGAGGCGGTACCTGATGGATTTGGCCCCTCGGCTGGGCGGCATGATGAAGTCCGGCCTGCTGAAGCCGATGCTACTGCTGGTTCCTCCTGAGCTGTGCTGCAGGCTGGACGCCTTGGACGACAGAGAGCTGATGTCACCGAGGTCACCAGAGGTCAAAGAGCTGCTGCCTGTGCGGCACGGGGAGATGTCGCTGTCCAGCACCTGGCAGTCCACCACAGGCTCTTCGCTCTCCTGGTAACAACAATAAAGAGCAATGACGTTTTAAAGTCAAAAAGATATTACATATGTAGATGTACATACTGCATTTCATATCCATTCATTTAACAGTTGAGTTACATTTGAAAGTTAAAATGTTGATTTAACCTTTAATGGTCATTAATGAGGATACAATTTCATATGTTTAATAACTCCTTCAGTCAAAGACATGAGAAAAGAGAAATCTGTTACCTCTGAGACTTTGCGTTCCACCTCTTTGCCATCCTCGTAATACACGTCTGTGATGATCCTCGTGATGGTGGTCCGCACTTCCTGGATGGTGCGCACGTGTCTTCGGTGGGAGGGGCCTGCGGTTCTTCTAAAGGACGGAGATTCTCGTTCACCCTTTAAGACAAAAATGCAAGAGTGTCACCTGGACAGCGCTCACAGACATAGGCGTACTTCTCCGTATACACCTGAATCTCCGTACCCTGCCTGCTGGGGAGCGCAGCCCCGGTGCGTCAAAGTTGGTCTGCTGGGAGACTGTCCGCTGACGGAGCTGAGACACACAGGACAGACTGATCAACACCACCGTGACATGTCTTCAGAATACACAGACACCCTGTGCTAGCATTTACTTAGGTCTCATTTATCAAAAACAAAGAACATAGTAACCTATGCTACCTATCCTGAAACCCAATTTTTAAACAAGTCTTAGATTTACTCAAAACAATTTGAAAACAAAACATATTTAAGACTTTTAATTTAAATTCAAAGAATAAAATAATAAAACTGGGGAAACTGTGACATAAGGGAGATCTGTGAAAAGCAGATTTCATTCCAACGGCGTAAATTTGAATTTGAACACTCAACACTCATTAATGACACTCAAATTAATTTTACTGAATTTAAGCTTTAGCTGTCATTTTGTCGAGACAGTAAAATAAATAAGATGTACATAATTATGTACAGCTGTGGAGATAAAGAGGGCAGTGTGCCATGTAACAGAACAACCATAACAATCATGTTCAGTAACCATTCAGTATGAACACAGCAAATTTGCTAAATTCAAACACATCCTATACATTGGCACTGTAATGCACCAGATGTGTTCAGTAACTGACTAACCTTATTGGAAGGACTGGAGGTGATGATGTTGTCAAAGGTCTGCTGGGAAACCTTTTGTCTGGCATCTGTCCTGTTTGGGGTGGGCGGCTCTGGAGCTTCAGGCGGTCCTCGTCTATCTGCAGATTGCTCGCCAGCGCCGGGAGGATCTTTATGGGTCTCCAGCGGTGCTGCCGACACATCCTGTCGTAAAGGCTCTGATTGGCTGTTAGCGAGGCTGTTGCATCCCAGCGAGGATGCCTGGGAGCTCCTCTGTGGTGAGGCGAACAGCTCCCCTCTGCAAAGATGTTAAAAAAAAAGTGACAAATTGGGACATATGGCAGAGAATCAGAATCCACCCACAACACAAATTAATTAAATAACAATATGGCTTTTCCACTAGCAACACCATTAGGTCAAACCTTAAATTTTCACTCTAATTTAGATTGACATGTAAACGGCACACTTTTCAGTGCAAGAAATAAGTGGAGAATTTAACTGCAGATTTTGTTAAATGACCTCACTTTATCAAAGCGGGAGGACAAAACTACACCTTACTGATCCCCATGTCCCCAGAGAATATTCCAAAAATAACCATCCATCCCATCTCCACACTCCTAAAGTAGGTCTCTCTCTCTCTCTTTTGCTCACTTTCTTATAAACACACACACACACACACACACACACACACACACACACAGACACAGTGGTAGCGGTAGCAGACCTATTTCTGTCTACTAAAATACATTACAACAGGGGAAAGCTATTCATACTTCCACAGGTCAAAATGTGAAGCTTCTGCAGGTCAGACCGTGGCGATCTCAAAACATGTACATAAATAGCAGATGGATAAAACATAAAAAAAAGGGTAAATTACCCAAACTGCAAAACTAACAATAAACTGGGACAACACTGTTGCTTATGGCAGGCTTTCCCCCCTGGCCCCTTCATGTCTGTTATATATTGTATTCATTCTCGCGGGACCAGGGGTGTGCGTTATTGCATTATTGTATAAGTAAGCACATCGTGAGCATTGTACAATCCAGAGTCAAATTTCTCGTATGTGTACACATACCTGGCAGTAAAGCTGATTCTGATTCATATATACACAAAACACGCATACAATCTGGGTACAACATTTGGCTTAAATGTGAGTGGGAAACAGTCTGAAAAACATTGTTATGGTAATGCTAAAAAGTACGAGCAGGATTCAAATGCAAACGAACGGGAGTTAAAGTTTGGTGGTTTCACAACCACAATTTCAACAGGTTTTCTATAGGTTTAATGTCAATCTCAGATTACATTACATTTGGCATTACACAACAGTGTTTCCCACAGAACGAAATGTAACCGTGGCTTTATTAACATAACAGTGTTTCCCACAGAACGAAAGTGTAACCGTGGCTCTTTTCTAACATTAACATAGCTGTCCTTATTAGCTAGGCTACTTGCTAATAACTTTTTTGAAGGTGGGTCTCTGACATTGACAGATTTGTGCAGCGGTGTTCATAATTGTAAGCATTCAATTCACACACTGGTCCGTTGTCAATGCGCGAGCAAGTGAGCGAGCGACAGAGATAGAGAGATAGACCGAGCAAGAGGTGCTGAGTGAATATATGCGTTGCGCGCAGCTCTGAACTCAAATATGACTTTACCCATTTTAAATAGTCAAAAATAAATAAAATCAATGTGGCGGTCAGCGTTGATAATGTGGCGGGCCGCCACAAATAAATCAATGTGTGGGAAACACTGCACAAGTAGATGCACTCCTGTTCGGTTTGCTTACCGGACAGGTGTGGTGCCTCCAGTCTGGCTGTCCTCCTCTGCATCCGGCTGTCTGTGCACCTGCCTGACACGACTGAACACAGACGGGCTGCAGGGACATGAAACATCATGTTACACTCCTACTCTTGCAACCACAAAAAAATCATAGCAAAGTGGTTGAATAGCTCTAAAACCCGAGAGCGCTTTAAACTGCCGCTAATAGGATCCAGAGATGTGCTACGCCAACGAGAAGTTAAAACTAAGTGACAGCCCAAATAATTTTTCACATTCACCTACTCTAATTGTCACTGAAGGAGAGCAGAGCAGCAACACTGGCGGGCTGAGGTGGTAACACAGTAGAGCTTAAAGGCTTTAGGTGATACTGATTCATTAAAAGATGCCCAGATCTGTCTCAGTAACAGTCCTTAGGCTCAGCTCAAGACATCTCTACCTAAAACTGTGCTGGACTTTTCTTTTACTGTCAGCCACCACACACACAGAAACTGACAGTTCTAAAGTTGGTAAATGATGTTAGTTGAGCTCTAACAGACTTATGAATTAAAAACATTGCCTCGCACCAATAGAACAGCTGAACCTTCAATTATCATCCATAATTGTGAGTGCTGAATCAGCTTACAAGACAGATACTATAAATATCCCAGTACATTGGTGTAACTGTGTAGGTAGAGCATAGACTGTGTTTTATGATGGATAACGAGTTTCCAATTCCTCCCACTGTAAAAAAAAAATATAATAATAAATACAGCCAAAAGAATTTGGATATGTGCAGTGCCATCTTGCACAAGTCGTAATTTGAAGCCAGAGTCTGGCAGCAGTGATCGGGGGAGCCGCCCACCCACCCGGCTGAGTCAATCAGGAGCAGGGCTCAGCTGTCAATAACTAACTAAAACCAAACTTATTAGAAGAATTAACACTTGAACACACATCGGAGAGATAAGAACTACCTAAAATGACAGAAACCATCTTTGGGGAAAGAAATGCATTTGGCCTCTGCCCCATCAGCTAACATGGAGATGGCCGGGTTTATTACCTATACTGCAGCCAGCCACCAGCGAGCGACTGAGATTTTTTGGCTTCAATTCTGGGGAGCTGTCATGTTGTCCATCTTTATAAACAGTCTATGTTGTAGAGGCTGAAGAACAGCCACTGAAGAGTCTCCTTTTCATTCTCAAAAGACTTGAGACCACACACTTATGAGGAATTCAGTTAATGTGCACAAACAGAGGGTCCCACCTGGTTAAAGTCTTGGCAACTGTGGCGACCTTGACTACAGATCCATCCTCTTCTGACAGTGTTGGCTCTGAGGGAAAGAAATGTATTACTGAGAGGGTTCACAAGTAGAGGCACATACCCTAGGGTTGAGCATGAAAGTGTGAGGGAGGTACAAACTCTTACTCTGCAGGCTGAAGCGCTCCGAGCTGCCCTCTTCGACGGGGGTCACCAGCTTCATCCTCAAGCTCAGCTTCCCGTCTCCCTTTTCCGTAGTGTCATCGCCGCTTTCCGCCGACACAATGTCACTGGTCGCCATTGCATCTGCAGAGACATCACCCACCACGCCTGGCTTTTCTGAGAAGGAAGTGATCTCTGGAGAAAAAGAAAAGAAGCACGGCATCAGGTCATGTTATGCTACTTGACATTTAGTAGCTGTTGAGCAACTACAGTTCGTCCGGCACAAGAACCCACCAATGGGAGTGCTGTGTCGCAGCGTCTGCTTCAGCTGGTTGATTAGAGGAGGTGTGGCACCGACAACAGGACCAATCAGCTCCCCTTCTTTAGGAAGTGTGAAGTGGAAGGAAATTTCTGTAATAGAAAAGCACAACTGGATTCAGATGAGATCTATTTCAATGCATTGTTCCTTTTAAAGACAGATATTCTCAAGTCACTGTGTCTTTAACTCCTCTAACACACGCTACCACCTCTCACCTCTACTGAAACTTTGCAAACTAACCTGTACAAAACCTTAGTGGTTAGATGTAATATCAACATGCACCAGTGGTGTAAACAAATCCTTGTTGAATCCCTGTAATATGTAGCATTCAACGGAAAATCGAACATAAGTTAGTGAGAACAAATGTTTACATTTTTAACACCATAGGATTTCTGTGTATGGAGGTGCTATCAATTTTTGTTTATATTGTATGTTATAACCAAATGTATTTCACACCCTAAAATTAAAAATCTTATTATTAGTAGTTAGCTCACAGGAAATGGCTGCACACACACACCTCTTTCCCTCTCCACTCCTTCTCTCTCAGGCTGAGCCACACGCACTGCAGGCTACTTACAAATCCTCATATGGATCCTCTTTTTGTCCAAGTTATCTGTTTATGAGGCTTTAACAGGGTGAGATTTGTGAGAAAACAGAGGGGAGATGTTTTGAAACTTTTTTTTTTTGTCATGAAAAATACGCCCCTACCTCCCTCTGCACGGTTCGGCACGCAGGTGAACTGTGGATTGATTGCAAAGTTTAACCATCACAGCACGAGAAAAGGTTTTACAGCCACTGTTACTTTTTAAAGTAATAAATATATAACGTTATATGTTGATGCAGAGTTGCAGTGAAAAGATAAAGAAGACAGATGCATGCTGTGTTTAAGCGTAGGGAGTGGGTAAGGGGAGAGCGACTGATTTAAAAGCCGCCACTTTAAAGAGTGTCACTGAGTGAAACCCTGTAGCTTCACTGGTGTAACAGAGACACTGCGCTGCTCGTCATCATAGAAACAGATCATCATATTTTGATGTTTATTGCACCTTCAGTGATATCGGCTGCCTTCTCTTCAACACACAGCTCCACTGCTCACCGGAGAAGGTGTTGACAGGCCATTATTTGCGACGTGTAACCAATCGGATGCTGTGGGCGGGACATTGAGCACCCCTGATCTAAACCAATGGTTCTCAACCTTTTTTGGTTGTGACCCCTTTATATGAAGCAATATCTTCTTGCGACCCCTCGTCATGTCGGTACATTTTGTGCAATTCAATCAAAGAGCACTTTCCCCTGTCAAATAGCTTAATTAAAATCATTTTAGAGGCCTGACATGGTGCAACTTGGGTATTTCACAAGCAAATATAATAAAATTACTTAATTTGTGTACCAGAATGTGTTATTTTTATCTTGAGACACTCGATTCATCTCAGAAACCCTTGAAGAGGTCCCTGACTCCCCGGTTAATTTAGTAGTGGTTGTCACACTTCGCTGTGAGATACAGTACATCTGTGCCCAGCTTACCTCCAGAGCTATCACTCAGGCTCTTGTCTTTGAGCCCCTCTGGTTCCGGTCTCGCCCTCTCAGTCTGGGAGAGCCTATCAGGAGCCGCGTGCACCTTCTTCGGCTGATGACCGTTAGTGGAGACAGGCACTTTGCCTCTGACTGGCTGGGAACTGTTGGTCGTCGACTGCGGCGTCACATCTTTCTGAAGAATCTGGGAGTCTCTCTCGCTGTCTGTAACAACGATGACACTGTCCTCACCTCTGTCTTCACTCTCCTCCTCCTCCTCCATGGGTTCAGGAGACAACAGCTGGCTCTGAGAGAGAACCAGAGCAATTCCTGAGGCCCCGCCCCCGACAGTGCTCTTCTCCTCCTCCTCTTCAGCTTCACCCTGGTCACACTTATCCACCGTGTCTTTGACTGTTTGACTGTTACCAACCGTTCCACACTTCTGTGACAACGACTCTACGGAATGACTCTTTGCAGTTTCTCCTTCTCTCAAGTCTACAGGGCACTTCACCACATCTACAACAGATGTCTGAGAGATCACAGACTGCAAGGGCAAACTGCAGGGTGTAATGTCTGAGGGAGTCTCCTGCACACAGCTGTTCACAGTCAGATCAGAGGAATCAAACTTTGGTTGAGAGCAGGACACCACGTCAGCAGAGCTCGCCTCTTTGCTGTCGCTCTTACTGTCTCTTACATTCACATTTTGTACATTCAAAGGAGCTTCTGTCTTTTTGTGCACATCAGACTTTTGCGACAGATTGGAGACAGACTGCTCGTTCTTGGCAAATTCACTGTGATGCTTCGGTGATTCACCAGAAGTGGAAGCTTTGGAACTGGTGGCTGATTGGGACTCTGAAGAGACGCCGTTGCTCTCGCTCCTCTGATCGCAGCGTGAAATCACAGATTCGCTGGTGTCTACACCGGGCGGCTCATCCAGTTCCTCTATCTGCGTGGCCTGGCTGTCCTCCTCAGCGTGTTTTGATGTCTGCTGAGCTGGGATACTGCTCTCCGTGTTCACAGAGAGCTGCAAAGGCATAGTGAAAGCAGCTGACTCCAGACACTGAGACTGCGTCTCATGAGGCAATGATGCCGGCTTCTTATCGGACGGTTGTTTTGCCTCCTGGCTCTGCGTTGGGACAAACACATCCTGAGAAAACAGAAAAACACGCACATGGGATATGGTGAACTGGGGATGCAACTAAGGATTGTTTTTTATTAAAACAAATGCCTCTCACAATTACCCAGAGCCCAAAGTAACGTCTTTAAACAACATGTTTGGGCTGACTAACGGTCTATAATCCAAAGATCCAATTTACACTGATAGTAATCAGAGAAGCATATTTTGAGAGTGAGTGTTAAGCAGTTATTAAAAATATGTATCAAATTGTTGACAATAAATTATCTGTTGATTCCTTATCATAAACCATGAGACAAGTCAAAAATAAACAAATCTGTGACAATTTGTCATGTAACAGCTAGTGAAGAAAAACAATTTATCATTTATCAAAGAAGACTGACAAAGGTTCTTAGATTCCAGCTTGGAAAACTTTTATATTGTTGATAACTGAAAATGTTTAGACTGAAGGTCAGACAAAAAACATTTAAAGACGTCAACTGGGAAATTGTGATGTAAATTTTCTCTATTTTCTGACACTGTTCTTAACAAATAATTTATTACTTTACAGTTACATACATGAGAGAACTCTGGCTGGGAGGGTAAAGAGAGAGTTCGCTCCAACACAAAACCAGGGGAATTCTGGGATATAGGAGTAGAGGCGGACGGGTGTGGCTTAGAGGCGGCCTCCATTTCCATTGGCTCTTCCCTTTCCACTGCTCGGTCTTCTGGGGGCAGTGAAGTATCCATCGGTTCATCATCACCTGCCAAAGCAAACAAATGTTTAGCTCTATTTACCAGGTGCGGCAGTGGATAAGACACATGCCTTTGGTGTGAGAGACCCGGGTTCAATTCCCCTGAGTACGGAACTTAACTCCAGAGGCGTGTGGCCTCTGACATGTATAGCAATTGTAAGTCGCTTTAGATAAAAGCGTCAGCTAAATGAATAAATGTAACTACATAGACGTGCACACAGGAGAAATTAACAGCGATTTGCTCTCTCGATTTTAATCCAGTCATAAAAGCAGGTTAAGTCATTTACCTTGTTCATTCTCTGGTCCGGTTGGTGAGCTGGGAACAATTAAAGGGGTGTGGGAGAAGTTGTCTGGGGTCGGGGCAACATAGTCAACGGAGCTCCTAGGAGAAAGACGCAGGATATCAGCTCATTTTCTAGGTTGTGCTTGTGTGTAGAAAGGGTAACTCAATATGAGGGGACACTTGGGACTTACTGGGACAGACTTTCCTGCACCATTGTTCCCTGTCCAGACAGATGCAGCAGTCGCAGGGTGTGGGCCGGTGTCGGGGTGGGGTGACCCTGCTGCTCCGGCTCAGACACTGTGCTGTCAACTGCAGCACCTGAGGGGAGCAAAAAAGGTAACATATGAGAAAGATAAAAAGCTGTAAAACAGAAATGATTAATAATCTGAAGAGAAACTCAAACTGGAGCTACAGTCTGTGAAGTTGTTTGTACTTTGTTTTGATTATTCTGCTACCACAGTCAGGGGTTCATCCTATGTAATAGACCACATATGCTGCTACATATGTATTTACCCGTCTTGTCAGCGTCGAACAGGTCCTCCTGTGACGACAGGATCTCACAGTCCCGCTGGTCCTGCTCACCGGAGGCCCGGAGGCCCTGCGAGTGCAGCAGAGCCTGGACACTCAGCTGCCTGCCCGACTGACCCGGAGACTCTAAAGAGCTGCTGGAGCTCACCTCAGATCTGGAGGAGGAAAGGGGAAAAACACTGCTCATACCAGACCAGTATGTGCACTGTAATGAACGCAGAATTTAACCTCCACATGGAGCCGTACCTCACTGCTTTGTTCTCTTGACTCTCTGAAGTCCTGGGGCTGATTTTCTGCTCTGCTGGTGATGAAAAGAAGGTATAAGTTAGACTGACTCTGTTAACCACTTGATGTCAGTATGAATGCTCTGATCAGGTACTAAATAAAGAACATTACATGTCTTGCAGCATCCAGTGGGATTAGGAATTTATTTCTGCTCTAACCCACACACACACTGTACATCATAGTACAAGAGGATGGAGCAGGCTGCCTCAGAAATAGACATCTAACCCTCTGTATACTTCATCTATGGAGCTTGACCTGATTAAAAAGTTACCAAGAGCTCAAAAAGCCCTGTGTAAATGCAACCAAGATGATCTGGAGCTACAGAAGAGCTGCGAAGATTAATCGATTAGCTGTCAACTATTAAATTAATCTCTTGATATTTGATTTGAGTAATTTCTAAAGAAATATTCCCTGATTCCATCTTAAATGTGAGTTTATTCTGGTTTCTTTACTCCTCTATGACAGTAACCCGAATATTTTTAGGTTGTGGACAAAACAAGACATTTAGGGACATCATCTGGAGCTTTGGGAAATACTGATCGACATTTTTCACCATTTTCATTTTATGGACCAAACAACGAATCGATTAATCGAGAAAATAATCTACAGAAATAATCGATAAAGAAAATAATCGTTGGTCGCAGCCCTATACAGAAGAGTGTCAAATTAAAGGAAATACCCGCATGTGTTTTTATATCATAAGCCTCCACAATGTCTTCAATGCTCATTGTCACAGTTTCTCCAAGTCTCTGAACTCTACTGGAGGGACGAACACCATTATTCTAAAATACATTCCCTCAATTGGGTTTTGTAATGACGTTGCTCCAAAGTCTGCCATAAGTGTTCAGTGGGATGGAAATCTGGTGACTTTGTAGGGTCATGCATTTGTCATGTTTCACCACTCACTTAATCAGATGTTTTCTTATTATTTGTCAGCTATCAGTAGGTTTGAAATTTCTAAATTACCCAGGTACTAGGGATGCACCGACATGAAAATTATATAATAATATAATACGAATATAATGAAAAACTTTAGAAATACCGAACAAGGTTTTCCATTTTTTTTTGGCCAATTTTTTTTTTCCCCCATTGCATAATATAAATAGTCAAAATGTGCTTTTTCCTCTCTGGAGGCTATGGTGGGGGGGGGGGTCCGGGTCCAGTAGAGTAAATTACATGTGTCCATTTACTTTTAATGTACACATGTAATATGTTTTATACTTTCTGTGAATATAATCCAATTAATCTTATTTCCATCCTATATAACACCTTATTTAGAAAACCGGACGTTGTCACATGTGTTTCCTCCTCGCGCTAAATTCATCAAGTCCGACCCAGTTTGATAAATAATGTTGTATATAGTTCTCGAATGGCGTAACATGAAGACTTCACAGCCTCTTCAGGTAGGACTCTCATACTGCCACACATGTCTTTGTAAAGAAACTAATTGACAGGATAAAGTCGCTAACCTGCCTGTCAGCTCGCCCGTTCAGTTACCATAAAGGCTTGAATACGTGTGCACTCCAAATGTAGGTGCGGCTAGCTTAATCGCCTTCTCAGAAATGAGTGACAGAAACACACAAAACAGGTCAGACCGCTTGTTGCCTTTCTAAGAAGTCAGCCACAGATGGAGTGGATGTGCTAAGAGACAAATCAGCAGAACAGTGTCTGCAAACGGCGATTGTAGAGTCTTTCTTGGACACTTTAAAATGCTTCCACATTGCCGACATGTCAACGTAATTGTTTGGTAAAATTTATTCGGTCTTTTGACGTTTAGGCCGAACACTGAAAGTGCTTTTTGTGCTATTTTCGGCCGATTAATTTCGGTTGCCAAATATTCGGCGCATCCCTACCAGGTACAAGGCCTGACTGCAGCTTTTAAATGTGAAAATGTGATCTGTGTCAAATCAACAGAAATTAGAGGCCTAGATAACAATGAAATACAAAAAAAGGAGAAAAATACCTATAAATAAATGTGTAAATACCTAATTTGGTGCGTCTCTCGCTGTCTGACTGAGGAACAATGTCTTCTTCTTCTTCCTCCTGACTGTTCACCACTTCACCACGCAGATCCTGACTCTGAGAAAGCTCCAGAAAACCAAACTGAGAGGTTCCCTCTGAATCATAGACAAACAGATATCAGTACACTTAATAACACATGGGGTACAATATCATTCTTAAAAAGAACGATCCTGGACGTGGATGTTATTCGGCCTTAAAATGTGAGGGGAGCCTCTACCTTCAGACTGGATGCAGTGTGTGGTAGAATCAGCTCCAGACTCCATATCAGTGTCCTCTGGTGCACACCTGAAAGAATAGGAACCAGGTGAAAACGCTGCATCATTCTTTAACGCTAAGCATTATCTATCAGCAAAAATATCTGGTCTCCACATACTTTTTCTTGTTTGGAGGAGGGCAAATGTTTATAACTTGACTTTCCTCCTGGAATGCTGAACTGGGGTTGGCTGCCGTGAGAATACCAAAATAAAGAAAACACCTTTGCTTTCAGTTTTTATACAGAGTAAGTACTATGTATATGTACATGCCGTATCCATGTTGTTAGAAAGTACTGACCGGGTTCAACCTGGCTGTTACTCTGGGAGCTTTCTGATTGGCTGTCAGTCTGAGAGTATCTGCTTCCTAGCGGGGAGGATATCAGTTCCTGGAAAGGGAAAATAAAGCGGGGGAAACAGCAAATCTCTCTTCATTAGTCATGTTTCCTTTACACAGATTCAGAGGCGGTATATGCCTGTCTAATTAAAGCCGTGCAGCTAATAATAAATGACAGTGGTTCCTGCTGATTAAAGAGATGGCTGGATGCTTTGTCACGGTCACTATACTGCTGCTCACAAGCAAAATACTACAAAGGATGTTGTCATGTTGACAGAAACTGTTATGAAACTTAAAAATGAATTCAAAACAACTGTAACTAAGTACTTTTACTCAAGTACAATTCAGAGGTACTTTTACTTTATTGAGTATTTCTGTTTTACACTACTTCTCACTTGACCTCCAGAGAAAATACTTTACTTTTACTCCACTTTATTTATTTGATAGTTATTTTTCCAGATCAACAAATGTCACACTAACTTAAGTCAGGTTTTCAAAGTTGGGGGGGGGGGTCGTCCAAACTGTTTCAGGGGAGGCTCAGTGAATGGAAGTGAAAAAAAATATTACATTAGTTATGACTTATGACATTAGTTATTAGAAGGCGATGACACAGAATAGGCTTAATGTGTGCGATTTGGTCAAAGAGAGTTCAGAGATACAGTAGTTTGAGTGAATTTTACAATCTTTCCCAGAGCTAGAAACTAGCCAGTGTGGTTGTTTGTCTTGTTATGCGCCCTGGATACAAGACAAGGCAAGTTTACATGTATAGCACATTTCAACAACAAGGCACTTCAAAGTGCTTTACATATAACATAAAAGCAACATATGGAAATATTAAAAAGACCTGACTGACTGAAATACAATTTTTAAGGATAAAACAGGCCAGTAAAAGTTACAGTTTTGTGTAAGATATCTGTGAAAAGGCAATTTTATCATCATTATATATCGTATATAGTGTATGATATACTGTATATTCTAATTAATTCTTTATTGTTGTACTTTTACCTTGTGCTACATAAATAAAGTTGATATTGATATACATATTTAAAACCAGACCTGCAGTTATCTGGGAGTTTGTTCCAGATGTACGGAGCATAAAAACTGAACACTGCTGGGGACACAAAGCAGACCTGATGCCAGACCACCTGGGAGGTCTGGATGGGTCATAACTTTGCAGAATAACAGAAATACAGTACGTCAAACAGTTTAAACCGTGGTAAACCTGCCTCATCATGCAACACACTATAAACTGAGGTTTGTATCTGCTTACCAGAACCGGGCTGCGGGAGGTGGGCTGCAGGCTGGACAGGCGGCGGGCCAGCAGAGCTCGGTAGCTGCTCTCGGGATCGTCCTCCAGAGCGACACTGTCCGGCTGGGAGTCCTCCACGATCAGACACGGGTTCTCGGGCTGAGGCAGGCTGGAGTCCAGTTCACTTCCACCGGGATCCATGAGGTCAAGCCGAGGACACGGGGTGGGCTGTTGTTAGCTAGCCAAGCAGCAGCGAAAACAACGACGTGCGGTTATTGTTACCTGAAAGCTAACAGCTAGCATGTTAGCTAAAGTTAAAAGGCTAACAGTAGCTAATGCTCCGCCCCGACAACAAAGCGTGCCCCGCTGAAGAGGCAACGTGCTCCGAAGGAACATCAGCCCGGAGCCGTGGAGCTTAACTCATGACGTTAGTGAGGTCGCAAAGTATTAATTCATATCTTTATTTATTCAACTAATGTTACCGGTTATTTTCTACAGGAAAGAAACACACAAACAAACACACACACCCCCCCACTTCAGCTCCGCTCCTCGCGGCAAAACTTGCCAGACGCGATGTCATTGGTCCGGGTGGCGCGATGACGTCACATTAGCTTGCTGATTGGTTTTATGGTTGCAGGATTTTTCTAACTTTTTTTTTTAATGGCGTGTTTGGTACATGGTTTTTTTTTTAAATTTTATTATTATTATTTTTTGCCAAATGATAGTTCTACATTTATTATTACTCTTTATATCTTTTTTTTTTAACCTTCCTCTTTCTTTAAGATCAATTTCTACTTTTTGTTTCTTCAAATCATCTCTATTTTCTTTTCTTAAAACTACCATGCTCTTGTTTTAAAGGGTACCATCAGTACTGTTAATAAGAATTCATGATTTTTCATTTGATCTATTCCTGCGGTGATGTGACTTGATCCTGTATGTTCGATTTGTTACAATGCATATTGATAAATGACACATTAGTTGTTTACTGCACTCTATTAATCACTTAGTCAATGTACTTGTGTTAATTTCCTCTTCTATATTAACTGTGGCCTGGTTAATGGCAGGTGAGTTATTGTCTTGTAGATATGTTTGTTTATTGTGTGTATGTCTGTGTATTATCTTTAGTGTGGTCTGTACATACATGTATGCTGCAGGACCCCCATGAAAGTGAGATGATGCACCTAAGGGGAGTATCCTTTAATAGATTTAAACATTTAAAATTAAAAAATATATATCATTTAGAATGACAAAAGCACCTTCTATCTAGCAACTGAATAATATTTGTTGCACACTTGAAATAAAAAAGCATTCCTATGACTTGTATTTTATAATATTTTTGCTTTTGAATTTAATTAAATATGAATCTATTGTCATTTTATATGACGTGTAATGACTCCTGATTCTTTCAACAACAGCACTTATTATAATTTGAAATAAATTAAACAAATTGCTAATTGATTTCCATTATGTAAAATGTCATACAGTCTGTAATCCTTTTTTACAAAGTGTTTTGTCCTTTTGCATCAGTATTAATACCCTCTTGACTTCTGATAGTGTCAATAACAACGATGCTTCAAAGTATTACATATTATACTATAGGCCTATACTGCTAATAATATTACACTGTGTAATGATAAATCATGTGAAAGAGAGAAATCTAGGCCATTGTGTCCCACAGTGGGATCTCAGAGACCTTCAGAGGTCCTTGGCTTTCAGGGACTCCAGCAAAATGACATATAGTTTAACTTTCACCATCATTTCCCTGAGCTAAGAGTCACTGAGCTTTCAATGTGTTTCTTCACAGAGTTCTGCAAAAGTATGGGGTTACGTTGTAAAGAAAAACCTTTACAGAAGGGGAAATTTGAAGAACAGAAACACTGAACTATCAGTTTAGAGTAGATCTTCTTCTCTCCTAGAAAGTGGGATATCTGTGGTAAAATCGAACAGGCTATAAATATCTGTATACCTGTGACTGTGACTGGTAATTTTAAGAGCCAACAAGCACAGGTTATAGATTCATGCATTTTGTAATGAGCTTTTAATGATGTGATGCTCACAGTTTTGAAGATTAACAGGCGGTCTTTCAAATATTAAAATCACTTTGTCATCATCATTTGACAGCCTCAGTTTCCATGGAGACACCACATTTCCTGTAACACCCATGTCTGTGCAAATGTTGATCACAGAGAAAGTATGAAGCAGAAATCATTTGGCTGTTTGAGGCTGCTGGGAAAGTGAGTTGCTGCGCAGCAAGTCCTCAAAATAAACCGAAAACGTATAGTTGAACTAAGTTACACTGACACTTTGTTTCCTCACCTCAGGAGCACCTTCTTCAAGACGCAAGAAGACCCTGAATAAGAGTCATCACAAGCACAAATGCTTTTTTCTTACCAGTAAAGACCTACAACGCATTTTAGAAGGATGTTTTGGGTATCAAACAATATCCTGTGAGAAATATTACCAACAAAATATTAATACCATGAAGCAGGTTAAAGTCATTTTAACCCACTGCAGAAAAACTAGGCTATAACTTAATTTAGCTATTAGAGTGGAGATTGCAATTCTCAGCAGGTTTCTGCAGAATTCAAATTTGAAAGATTTCAGTACACAGAGACTGGCCTCTCTGCAGCCTGTGTTTCGGGTTTTAAGTGTCTTATTCTGTCCTGCTCCAAGTCAGCTGAAGGTGCATCATGCCATACAGCAACCTTGGGCCCAGTGACAGCTCTAGTTTACAGGAACCCAGCAGAAGCAGCAGCAGGATATTTTCAGCATTTAGGCTACCAGCATTTCAATATGAGAACCCCGAGGAGGAGACGTCCTGCGAACAATGCAACAATGAATGATTCTGCTAAATGACAAGATATGCAGCTAACGGTGGTTCTGTTCCGGACACACACAAAAAGATGAGGAAATATAATTTTCAGCTCCGGTTGGATGTAAGTGGGCATCAGGCTCCTGCAGCCAACCTTACCGGCTGGCACCGCAAAGTTCAGCGTTACGTCGTCATTTCTGCAGGTCGGGCTGACACCCACATTAAGAAATGCGCAGCCACTACCCAAAATGTCTAATCTTAGCCACCTCTGCTGGAGCTGACAGACACCGAAACACACACTGGGAGCATATGCCGCTACGCGTCCTCATCCCTTCACCATTTACTGTTATTTCAACGCAATGCAAAAAGAAACATAAAGAGCTTTACCTTCTAAATTCAATGTCACCTCTTGGGCTTTCCAGTTTGTTTCACTGTCCCGTTGGTTGCAATAATAACGCGTCCAACATCGCTCTGTGCTTCCTTGCCTCTGTTTTGCTGAGAGTCAGGGTGTGGAATACACACGCATGACACGTAAAGATGCAAAGGCATTTTTTAATGTAGCTTAAAGCATGCTCATTTCCTCTGGCGTCCAACACAACTGCTTCTCATAGACGATGATCAGGATTAGATTTATTTAGAAACGCAAAAAATGTAGCTTATTTATTTCATTTTGGATAGTCTACTTCAAGATAACTTTTTAAAGACAGCTGATAAAAGGCAATTTAATGTGCCTTCAATGTTTAAACGTTATAGAAAATTGTATTTTAATAGGCTATTTTCAGTTGTTGCGTTTGTAATGGACCACTCAGTTTGTACATGTTAGGTTAAATGTAACTGGAAGCATTTGCAGATACAATAGTTCCGTGTTAAGTCACTCTATCTATTGTATTGGAACATGGAAAAGTAACTGTGGGAGAAAAAGAAATGAACCAAGACAGACAGATGGTTTTAAAAAGTATTTTGTTATCTTGCATGCTGGGCTTGGGTTTTGAGAGTAAACAGATATATTGTAAAATTCCTAAAATAGGCCTTCCTAATAAGTATTTTTCTAAACAGCAGCCTAATATTCAATTACAGCAGCCGCAGTGTTACTAAGCCATGGCTGTGAAACATTGTTATATGTTAATAAGACACACAAAGATTCTCAAGTAAATGTACAATAATGCTGCATAAAAAGATAATTTGTCAGTTTAGGCTTTTGAATTTCATATTTTTACTTTTCATTCTTTTTAATTGTTATCATCATCTACCCCCTAACATATTGTTAAAGCAAATTCATAACAAAAACTCTAATACTTTAATCAATAACAATATTTATTCAGCACTTCTAAATGTCAGGTACAATTAAACTGAAATTATGTATCTTACAAATTCTCCACATTTATTGGGAATAAAATCCACTCTTGTAGCTCCCTTTCCTCCCAGCAGAGGCCAATAGAGACTCTGGAGTGTCAGAGACTGGAGTGCTGACTCACCCCTGCTAACACACATCTTCCTGAGGGGAGATTTACATAGAGAAGATGCCAAATTAAACCCCACCGTGATCCATCACCACAGCAGGAGATGTGGCACTAACAACCAGCCAGAGCTAAACGCACAAGATACAAGTAAAGAGAGAAAGAAAGGAGGATTACAGATCCATTTAGACCCAGATAACTAAAAAGGACTGTCCTCAGATGACTGAGATCCAAGCAGTTACATTTCACAGTGATTTTTTATTTTTTAAACTATGCTGTAACAGAGCACCACAAACCGCAGCCTTGACCATGACCGTAAAGTTGTGTCAACACATTTAAAACACTGGAGTTTTATTTTATTTTCATTTCTTTATGTTTCTTTACAAAATGAACCAAAACACTGACAAAGAGGAAGAAATTGGTTAGATAATAATGAGAATATGAATCCAAATTTAAATGATACTCTAAATCTCTCTAAGCTAAAAAGAAACAAGGTTTTAATCGACACTAGATATTTAGTCAATGCTGATCCATAAAATAAAAAGTGCATCTTTGGATAGATGGGGAAAACGACGCTGAGAGGAAGTGCTATTGACTTTTCCAGCCCATAAAGAACAAATCAATTGTTAGTTAATGGTTTAAAACAAATAAAACATGACGCCAAACTTATCTTCTAAATATTGTTATATGTATAATAGTTTAGAATAGTTTTTTAAGGCTTACATTGCTCACTTTGTTGTCAGTATAATGCCAACTTGCAACTTTTGTGGTGCAGAATGAGCTTATTCAAATGTCTCATGAAGACTAAAATAAGTTTCTTTCTGTGCTGACGGTGAGCCTTTGTTGTCAGTGTTACTCTCGGCTCAGCTGAAGCCTTGTTTTGCTCATGATGGGAACAAAGAGGTGTCAGTTTAGTAACCAAAGCACATTGCCTGGTACTTCCAGTGACACTGATATAAAAAGAACCTTTGTGTGGCACAAATTACTTATTTTCAGCTCCTTTTGTTGGGCAGAGTTGAATAAAAAGAACCACACGAGAGAGACTGTAAGTCTCATTGATTATACTAAATAACCTCAAATAATTATGTTTAATGTTATTTGCTGAAAGTGCTCACTATAGTTTTACAGATGTGGCATGAACACATTTCAGGATGTAACTTCATTGTTTATCTTCGGTTATTTTGAAACATTTGGAAACCTTTGGAAAATAATCTTTCAATAGTTGTCAATGGAAATAATATCTTCATCTTCTCGCTGTCTTCCTCATTATAAGTGACAGTGTGCTTCAGCAGTGTCATATAGGAAAATTAATCACCATAAATTCTCAGATCCCTCTTTTCCCTCTTGTCCAATCATATGCTGTGACATCAAATAGCCATATAACCTGCGATCCAATCAAATATCCACCATGCAAAGAGCCACACCCACCAATCCTCCCGTCTCATCCTGCACCGTCATGGTGCTCGCTCCGGATGCAGTTGTCATGGAGATGGAAAAGGGCTCAGCGTCCACTAGCAGCACTGTTACCATGGAAATCCCCATCACAGCAGCTGCCTCAGTGGCCCGAGCAGAGGAGTCTGTTCAGCACCATGGACAGTACCACACTGAGTTCCAGCACAGAAACTATCGCGTGCTGATTGTGATCGGAGAGATTTCCACCAGCTATCACCTCGACGCTGCCAGGAAACAGATCACACAAGGTAAGACAGTAGGGGAGTGGTCAGAAGACCTGGTGCTGCAGGGAACAACTAGCAAAAGTGAAGTGGTTTCTGGGCGTGAACCTAGAAAGACTCTAGAAAGACCTAGAAAGGATGTTCTGTTAACCTGTAGTTAAGTTCATGTTATCTATTTTAAACTGACATGGTAAGTTGTAGCTTTTTTACGGTATGTTCACATTAAATTCACCAAAATGTCTTTCAGTATCTGTACATTTAAATTTTGGGGCAAAACAAAACAAGCAGTCAGTCATTTAGTATTTGTAAAGTGTGAAGAAAGTCTCATTTTGTTATTGGCCATCCAGTGGTTTCAGAAGTATCCTCATTCAAACCATAGTCAAAAAAATACTCCAGTCCAGGTACAAGTCCTGAGTTCAAAATGTTACTTATGTAAAAATATAGTATCAACAAAATTTACTTTAAGTATCAAAAGTGAAAGTACTCGTTATGCAGAATGGCTCCTTTCAGTTTTTTATAGAACGTATATCATCACTGATTAATACACGTAAGCAGCATTTAAACATTGTCGTTTGTCAATGTAGGTACTTTATACACTACTGGGTAGTTTAACAGTATAGTACTGCATCATATTTTATAAGCTCATCATGTCTTGTATGTGAAAATCTTTATCTGAAGAGTAACTATTAAGTGTAAATTGAATATAGTGGAGTAAAAAGTACAAAGTATAAAATACAAATACTCCCTAAAATTTGTACTGAAGTACAGTACTTGAGTAAATTTACTTAGTTACTTCCCACCATTGCAGAATTCCAGCTGCACATGCTCAAAACATCCCCAACATATCTTTGGAAATCTGTACATTTTTATTTTTTAGACAAACCTGCAGTAAGTCCGTCACTATTTGTAAAATGTGGGAGGAATGTGTTATGACACTAACTAACTAAGTCAGCTTCCTAATTTCCTTTCACAAATGTCCTAATTTCTTCAAATACTGTGCAGTCAGTGTTTGGGTTACATGCTGAAAACCCAGTGCAGCAAAATACTGTATGCACCCTCCAGTCAGAAACTTAAACCATTTCCTTAGGAGAGCTCTAAAGCTGATGATACACGGGGCAACTTTTTGAGCAATGTTGCTGGGCAATCTTGCTAGTGGCAACTCTGACTATGTTTTGAACGGATAGTAGCGGTGCGGGGCGGGTGGTGGAGTGGTGGGGGAAGGGGATTTCGGTAGTAATCTTTACTCATTACCATTGATGGCAACGTTGCCCTGCACGATTGCTCTAAAAGTTGCTCTATGTATCATCAGCTTTAAAGCTTTTTCAGTGGTTTAAATTGAACTTAACAACCTTGTGATGGATTCAGGTAAAATCTAAAATTTGCTGCTGTCAGAATGAAATGTGCTTAATGCACAGTATATTCGACTATTGATAGACATTATTAATGCTGTTCTATTTTAAACAGGTTTGCGTTCCTGGAACGTTGATCTGACTGTTTGTGACCTGAACAAGGAGCTGCAGCTTTTTGAGACCAGGCACACCGCTCAGTTTTCTTCACAGGTCAAAGGTCAGTCTGAATGCATTGCATTAGCAAACTGTACCTGCCTGGCATCCGTTTCTGTAATTCACACTTTGTACAAGTTGTTTGTGTGACACGTGTCCATGAGCATTTCTCTTGTTTTGTTGCTAGGAGACAATATAAATTGTCACCTTTGAGTTGTGATGGTATCAGAGTGTAGCCAGAGGGATTGAATGTGCTGCATCCTGCCTGTCAACTTATCAGTCACATCTGTTCCCATGCAGCAGTTCTGCAGTTGCGACGGCAGAGAGAGACTCTGACACACATCAGATCAGATTGAATTCAGCTTGAGTTTGACAGAAACATGTCCTTTCTTCTCTGCATCTCTTTTGTCCTCTTTCTCCACACATGCATGAAGAACTTCCAGGGGATCTAGAGACAATAGGGCTTGTATTGATCAGGCTGTCATATGCAGGCCGAATGTCAGAGTGGGAATCAATAAGGGTTAAATGTGAGAGTGAACACTTACTGCAGGGGGAATGTAAGATCAGGCCCTGCTTTATGAATGGAGCCAGTGTTGATGTGGATCTGGCTGGGAGGTTATTCCTGTGACTGTGGCTGTTCTCTGGGTGACTGCTTGGTAGATACAAAGAAAACACTTATAATAACTGTTTAGCATTTACTGTAGCTTAGTGGGGTCAAACAAACAGCTCAGAGGAGAAGATGCACTGGCAGAATAAATGGAACTGAGTGTTCAATGAGCAAGTGTTTGTTAAAATAAGTAGTTAGATCCTGATGCACATCTATCCTCCCACACAGCTCTTTGGCTGGAAGTGTTACGTAAAGAGTATAAGCATATCTGTTGCTGACAGGTTCCACAAATAAAAAACAATATCTAACCATTTTACAACAATCAATTTTCAATAGTATTCCATCTTAAAGGAATACTCCACTCTTTTAGAATTGAACTTCCATAAAGTTGAGGGGCTCAAGAGAGACATGCTCTCAACCCTGCACGCTTGTCTCAGTCTGTTTTTTTTACTTGACTAAACCTTGTGAACAGCCAAAAGAAATGATGGCATGAGTAGCATTAAGGAGTTGAGGGACTCATGAGAGACGGATTTAAAAAAACATTGGATCCTACATTTCCCATTATGCAACCAATAGCATTGCTTTGTTTCACCGTCCCTGCCTTGACATTATAAAACAGATTTGGGGGATCATTATCAGGTTCATCTCTGCGAGTGACTCATTTCACATTGTCACATTGATTTCATGCTTTTTTATACACTTTTATTGTAAAAAAAAATAAAATTATATTAATATCCATTATACAGCTTAATATGTATGAAGCTAAAGCTGGAAGGTGATTTGGTTAGCTTAGCATAAAGACTGGAAAAATAGGGGAGCAGCTAGTCTAGTTCTGCCCAAAGTTCATAAATCTGCCACTAGCACCTCTAAAATTCACTAATTAACACATTATATCTTATTTGTGTAATCCATATAAAAGCTAAATATAAAACAACAATTTGTGGTTTTATTGGAGGTTATATGCCAAACTATTTCTTCAGTCCCTGAGTCGTGCTACTGCAGTTAAAATACTGCTGGCTGTAGCCGTATGTTAAGCTGAAAGCTAAAACATTGATGTGTGTGCATAACGTATGACGGGTCAAATTATTCCTTTAAATCTTGAGCTGGAGCTAGGATGCAATTAGCCTAGCTTATCATGGAGACTGTCTTAAAATGTTGAAAACTGGAACTGTTTATCCATTGTCATTAAGAAGTGTGTTTTTTAAGTATAACTGACTTTGAAGAACCCGTTTTAAATGCATGTTGCAACCTTTTATATTAAGGTTAGAGGTCAAAATTTTGCCATTTGTGGTTTGCAAGTTACTTGATGCTTTTTGTATCGACCCGACATAATTTTTCATTATGTCTCACTATCATAATCCACTCAGGATGCACAAATCCACAGCCTCCTTTGGATTTCATTAACACCACGTTTTCAGTGCATTTCAGATGGAATATTTAACAGTTGTATCACCTTTCTACCATCTTTTAAATGTAGCAGCCATTAGAGTCTTTGTTCTGACTCCCATTGTCCTGGCTGTATTCTAGCTTTTCTGGCAGCAACTGCATGAATAATTCAACATTCACCATTAATGATTCTTTTCTGATAAATAACAATTATTTCCAACATTTTCATACTTTTCTTCTGTCTCAGCTCTGTCGAAAATTTGTCCTACTTCTCTGCTGTCTGAACCTCCTGCCCTCCCTCTCAGTCAGCACACTCTTTTTTCCTTATCTCTCTCCTCGTCCTGCTTTCTATCCTCCTGATGGGGTGATTTTACTGAAACAGACAGAGGCTTGCTGAGTGCCACTCAGTGCTGCTGGAGACTCAGAGATACAGAGAGCATCATATTGGCTACAGCCTGAGCAGACATGCTGAAAGGCAGAATATTTCTCCTGTCAGTTAACCCTCACGCTGCCGGTGCCAGGTATTCATACCTGTTTAAACCTTGTAATCCAGCGCAATATTATCATGTAGAGGCTATATTATTTGTCAGTAATGAGTTGTACTACTTAGGATAATAATAAAAATCAACTTTTATTGTCACATACAATTACACAGTAAATGCGTCCTATGTGTTTAACCAAGCAGTGAGCACCCAGGAAATAGTTAGGAGTTCAGTGTCTTGCTCAGGGGTACGTTTGGCAAAGATCCGTGTTGGACTCGAACCGACGACCCTCCAGTTTCCAAGCAAGGAGCAAATGAGCACCCCCTTACAAAATCAGTGTTCCCTGACCGGGAATCGAACCCGGGCCGCGGCGGTGAGAGCGCCGAATCCTAACCACTAGACCACCAGGGAGTGATAAATCCTTCAGAGAAGAATCCAAGTACGGTGGTTCCAGCAAGTAACGGAATAAAATTGGTGCAGATAGAAAATAACATTTTTTGCAATGCCCGTGCACTTTGCTTTTAGTTGTAATCGCTACACAACAGTTTTACTTATTGAGATGGTAACTTACCTCAAAATGTCTAACTGAGTCAAATTCCATGTCCATTAAAGACGTTCGCAGCTAATAAACAGTTTCTGGTTATAATTCAAACAATATCAGAGCCAAAAATTAACTTTCAAAATGCACTTGCACTTAAGTAATCTGAAGACTGTTGGCTTTCACCACTAACGTCCGTTCTTAAATCTCATATAAACGAGAAACCAGACAGTGAGAGCAGATTTCATGGCCATGTACAGGTAGGCTATTTAACGTTACTAGAGATATGTGCAGGCTTTCTAATGGGGTTGAACATGCATACATTTGCATGACAAAGACACGAGAGAGTGAAAGTGTCGCTGTGACAGCAGTGTGGCAGAATGAGAGGAATATTCTTTACTCGTGGGAGGTAGCCTATTTGTATCCAAGTAGGCTAATTCAATCTTAAATCAAAGTAAAAAACACAAACGAACAATGAGTTAAATAGTCGCTATTGTGAAATTCTTACACATATTGTATGTGTATAGTAAAAATATAAAATTTGGTTGCTCAGAGCGCATTTACAGAGCATAAAAAATTTATGTCAAAAACATATGTCAGAAATAATAAACTTAAAACATCAAATAAATTAACAATATAATATCAAAGTATATCAAAAATAAGGAAGGGGTAAAGTGATACATTTGATTACTGACCTGCTGTCTTCAAATGTGAGTTTTCTAGTTGCCAAGTTATTCCAGTGCACATAAATAATTTCTCTGATTTTGTTTTGTTGTGTGATTTATTGGTCTATTGTTTGCACTTAAACACAGTGAAGGATGAGCACTAAAAAATGTCCACAGAACTTAGCAATGTAGATGAAAAAGGGTTAGAAACTCTGCAGTACAACTGCAATTTGCATAAATTGTATCATGTGGCGCTTCATCACAGTTAAACAGATGCTACTGATGCTATTGATTATTATAAGACTGAAATTTTATACAGCCACAGTCTTGAAACCCCACTGCAGTAAACTATGCGGGTAAACACAGAGATGGAAGCATCATATGAACATACAGAGATACGTGCTGCAGCCTAAAGCAACCACAGTGTGTCCCTCAAGGTCACTAACAAACTGCTGCTGTCATCTGCCTACAAAAGCAACACACACACACAAACAAACAAACAAAAGCTACAGAATTGTGTTTCAGTAATTTGCAGGATTTGTCTAGACAGTCTGTGGACGCCTGCAGACAAGCAGAGAGAACATCAGCCTGTCCAGATTTTCCCATTTAAGTAATTTAATATAATGTAAGACATTATGAATGCATTGGATTGTTCCAGTAAATTGCATTATAGTACATATAGAATCCACTCTGCACTGGTTTTGATTCACTTCATTGTTATATCACAGGTATTGTTATCATGTTATATTAATAATAATTTTCAACTAAATCCTGCTTACATGGTGCTTTCTTACCAGCTGGGGAAAAGATTAATTTTAACCCAAGAGTGCATGTCTTTAATATTCTGATAAACTGGATGTTGGAGGGATTTGTACAGCTCAACACCTCTGTGGTATTTGGTCATAAAACCAGAGTATTGGGGAGGAAATTACATTTTGACCTGACGCTGGCGCTAGATGAAAAAAAAACAGGATCACCAAACAATTCAATCTGAAGGGGACATGAATGTGTCTGCTAAAATATCATGACAAGCTATCTAAAAAAGTTTGAGATATTTAACTCAAAACATAGAGAAGCTAGAGAAAAAGTCAGGGGATCACCAAAGTCAGTAGGATTTGAGAATGGTCTTTACAACATTCTGAGCTAGATATTTCCGTCTGCACCAAAGTGGTGGACCAACCAACAGTGCCATCCCTAGAGCCTGCTGCTAGCATGGCTAAAAACTGTTTATTGCATAAAGCAGTCTTGAATAGGACTTAGTTTACTCTGGTCTCAGTCTGGACCACACCTGTTTTTTCTTATGAACAGCCAAAAGAAATGATGGCATGAACAGCATAAATAACCTTCAAAGATAGTTACATAAAGGTTTAAAGAAGATTGTTTGTGTCTTTAGGGATGCTGGTTCAAATCAGGTTCACACCAGAGGGAAATGAGCAGGTGAAGTAACACTTCAGCTTAACTATGCAAGTCTGAGCTGTGAATAGGTATGAGGAAAAGATTGAAAAACTGCAATTTCCCCTGAGTGAGCACAGGTTTTATATATTCAGTCAGGAAATGTTCTGATGGCAGCAAGTAAAAACACAGGAAAAATAAAAGTGTCTTTATGTAAAAATAAAATAGAGTGAAGATGTGACATTGAGGCATGCGTGACATGAGGTTATGCACTTTCAGGCCATAAAATAAATTCACAGCACCCCTGAACAGATTCAAAAGGCCATATTGCCTGAGGCACAGACTTCAAACATACTAACATCAAGAAACAGCTCCAGACAAAACTCTCTCACCAAAGTCTGATTTGAAAGGATAAGGCTGGTGTTAATCAATATTATATACTATAATGCTGTGTTCCTTAGGCTGTGCTCCTAGAATTACATTGGATAAGCTCTTATTGACAGCGGTGGTTTGAGTGAAAACTGAACCGAGACAGTAGCCTAATCGATGTTTTCCGTCCGGAGGTGGGGGAAAAGCTGCGCTGGTTGTGTAGAAAGTACTAGGCTTGCTCAGAAATTGTGGACGTAAAACATTTCATCGTGCACTTCCAAGAAATAATGTGTTTTATGCAGTACTGGTTTCTTTGTTACACATAAGCCTGACTGCTAGGGGAGGATGAGGTGAGATGAGACTTGTTCTGTGCTGCTTGCTGACATGCAAAGGTCACTTTGGAAAACTGATCAGATCCAAGCAGTAAAAACGCAATCAAAGGTCAGTCCTTTGAGCCTCCAGTGGCTCTTTTCATTCTAATACTACTGCGAAGGGTTAAGAAATTTACTCCTGGTTTGTATTTACGTTTCAGTAAAACCTCTCTCAGCACCCACAAGGTGTTTGCCGGATTGACTTGCCTGCCTGTTATACTACGGCTCCTCCTTGTCTGTGCCTTGAATAATAATATGCAGCTGGTGGAGGAGTGCACAGTCATCATGGCTGACAGGCTCAGACACAGAGAAAAACACTATACCACCAAGAAGGCAGGACAGCTTTTGTGATCAAACTGGACTAAATGGATCTAAATGGCTTCTACTTACAGTATTGGCTGTAATCAGATGAAAGGTCTGTAGTTTATCAGCATTTAGAAATGGTTTAAGAATGCTATGATGTCATGATGTATGTTTATGCTCACTGAATTGTGTTTTTTTACCTCAGCAATGACTTTATTGATCTAAATTTGTATGTCAGTCTTAAAATCAAAATAGCTGAAGCTTTTTAACTCATCAGCTCAGAAACACAGATTCAGACGCAGGACATAACAGAGTATTTATGTCACCAGTTCCAGTAAGAAAGCTTTCTTGGATCAGTCACTGCATTCAAGTGGAATTACTGGGACATTTTTCATTAACATCTCACCAGATTAAAAATGTGTGTTGCAGGAAAATAATACCAGCCGGTGTTTGCATTTCCCTCCAGACCTGAGCCCTCTGGTGCCGATGTGTAAGAGCTCAGGCAGACAAAATGGCAGTGACCTCCCTGATGGGTGGCATATGTGCTGAAGGACAGCCAATGCCCTCGCGTCTCACAGACTGAAGGCCCTCAACTGCCTCCCCTATAGCTAGTGTGTAATCTGCCATAACACACTGCCATCCTGCCTGTGTCTACAGGACAGATGGCAAGATACCTAACGCAGGGACGAGGCAAGTTAGACAGTGGGGTTAAGGAGTTGAGATATGGTCGCTGATGTTGTCTAACTCATGAATGAGGGTCGAGGGGGTTGAAGAGAACAGCAGGGAAAACCAACACAATACTGTACATACAGGGAGACATTAGCATTATACTGCAACAATCACAGCAGCACAAAATAGTAATCTAAAACACTTCATCACAAAGTTAATTGAACATAAACAAGTTTTAATCTTTAAAACGTTATAATTTGTTGACATGGTAACACCTGTGGCTACTGACGATAACGGCAGGTGCATTTTGTTAACACAAGTCCCATAGCTCTGTTGGAAAGGACGTGTTTTGACCACCTGGGACAGTAAATATATGTTGAGGAGCTACTCCGTCAGAAATGCAAAAGAAGAGCCACGGGTGCATCTTTTTACAGAGCAGCCAAACAAATCATGGGCAGAGAGAATTAACTGCATCATGTTATTTTGGTAAAATGAGACTGAATAAGATTCCATCACTGTAATCCTGAACTCCCGAATGAATGTTTTCTTCAGTATCATGCCTAGTGTGAGCATGCATTGTTTGTTCACAAAACAAATCAATTCATGAATTAATTAATTAAATTTCACACCAGTGGCAGAAAGTCAAAATACTCTTCTTCTCCCTCGGAGTGTCACCTAAACTCCCAACATCTTTTCTTGTCAAGTTAAAACCCTCCGTGGCCTCTTTTTAGCTCCTGGAAAAGGCTCACAGATTCCCAGAGGAGCCGTGCATGTTGACGTTCTCTTATGTCTGTTGCGTCATGATGAAATGGATACAGTATGCGACATAGGTAATCAATGCATTCATCACTGTATGTCCATTAGTGCCTCAGTCCTCGGCATCTCCCCTGCTCACAGCAGACCATTTCCTGATTGACTGATGAGGTGCAGGGACAGCCATGAAAGATCATGTTTCATCCTAGGAGAGGAGGAGGAGGGTGGCATTAATCCATGACTGCAGCTGTTACCCACACACAGTGCAATTAATAAAGACTCAGTGGACCTGCACTGCAGACTGATGGCTGATAAACACATGGTCACATCAGAAAGCCCTCATGGGATTTGTAGACAATGTTGGGCAGTGAAGTACAGTGGCAATAATTCAATATTATTGTCTTTCACCAGAATCATATGATTAGATGAATGTATGTATGTTGTCACTTTACAAAATACTTTAAATTTGTTATTTATTTGTAATTAAAGCAAATACAATTAGATGTCTGGTGTAAATCTGTTTTTTTTCTTTCATGGTGTTTCCATTAACGTCAATTTAAATCATAAAATAATTAAAACAAATGGAGAATATGCCCTGATATATTGGCTTCCACGCTAACCCTCTAACTATTGATTAGCACCATTCAGTTTCCTCTGTCTCATTAATCTTGATCTGAATACACAGGGAAACTTTATTACATTATGGTACCATTTGAGCCCTATATGAACTGAAACCATTGAAGAATTATAACACTTTACTAGCTAGCAAATATGAATGTAAAAAAAAATTCTCAATGTCTCATTCAACATTGAACTGACATTAAAAAGGACTAAAAGGCTGCAGCCATGCTGGCGGCTCTGGGCTGTGCTTAGCTTACATTTAAAAATGAGCACTAAACACAAAGTACAGCTGAGGCTGATTAAATTTTAATTTAATGATTAAGTTTTAATTTAATCAGCCTCAGCTGATTACTTAAAATTATTTAGCTGATGATGGTGCTTGATGAAAAGTCAGAGGATCAACGAACATGAGGAACATGAATGTTAGAACTAGCAATCTATCCAATAGTTGTTGAGACAAAATGTCTACACACATTGTCTACATTTTAAAGTCTATACAAAATGTTATGCCAATCTACCCAGCAGATATTCCACTGGATAAGCGTAAATTATTTAGGGGATATCAAAAGTCTGTAAGATTCATCCGGTGGGAACTATGCACATTTATACCACATTTCATGGAGATATTTCAGTCTGGACCAAAGTGGTGGACAGACCGACAATGCCATCCCTAAAGCCATGCTGCTAACATCATTAAACTCATAGAACATGAATTTATGCATTACAGTTGCTTATGAATAAACAGTGTTCACATCACATCTGACATACCACTTGATTTCCCCACAAACCCACAACCAAAGGTTGAGTGGGTGTTCACAGAGTGTGAAGGACGTAACAGCAGGTTAAAGCTGACAGGCAGAGACAGAGATGAGTGATGGCTGCAACAGCGGCTGTCAGAGGGAGCTGATCAGCAAAATGAAAGACTCCCTACGTGCACACACATGAATAGGACACACAGGTATAATATTATCTGCAGCTACATTCAACTCACGCAACAGACATGCTGGCATGGAGACAAAACAGAAAAAGGGCAGAGCAAACAATATTCACAGCAATGGAGGCAGATGCATCATGGGTGGGCAGTAATATTATCGTGCAGTGTCAGCAAGGGTAGTTCCTGTGTGTGACAACTGCAACACGACATTATAAACTACACTTACAATCCATGTAACATCATTGTTTTGTTTTTCTTCTATACTCTAAAAGTTTTTCCCTCTCGTGGGGATTTCGGTAATGATGCTGAACCAACAGAAGGGCTGGTTGTGAGTTTCTCTCCCACACTGCACATGCTTGGCTTACAGTAATCTGTTTCTCCATTGATTTCTGCCTGAGACGGGCTCCAATATTCAGCAAATCACAGAGATGTCCTTTGAAAAGCAATACAAGCAGGTCACACCAGTGAAGAGGAAATTGATTTATTCAGAAAATAACCTGCGGGTGCGACGTGCATTCTGTCTCAGTTATCTAATGAGTAGTTAAAATTTTAATGACACGCCTTAAAAATTTCCAGCATTTGTTCTGGGCGCGGTTGAGGAGAACGTGCGCTGATTAATAATTCAGCAGCCATTATTGATCTGTCCCTCAGCTTCTCTGCAGTCAGGACTGTACATCAAGAAGGAGGGTCCCCTGCTCCAGAGCCTTTCATCTGGACCTGACAACACACACCAACACACGTGCATGTGTGTCAGCTCACACACTAAAATAGGTGAAATGGCTGTAATGTGAGCTGCATTGTGAAAGAGGAGAGTCTATGGGGATGTTTGTAATGTCTCTGGGGTGGAGGACAAATACACCGAGTTACCAGTTTATTAGGTACATCTAGACAATCTACTGCAATCCTGTACAACAGCACTGCAGCAGAGCTGATCATTTAGAAGTTTATAATGTTCCGTTTACATTGACATAAAATGTGTTTAGGGATGGTTTATTGAAGCTGTAGTTGCTGTTGGTGTTTTATTAGATTGCGTTATGTTAAAAGGTATTTCCAAGATTCAAGTTTACATACAATACATGATGGGGAAAGGATAATTAATCAAACTCTAAATATATGCATTTGTCGAACAAAGAGGTTAACTAATCAATTTATAATTATATAAACAAAAAGAAAAGCCACAAACAAAAAAGCTTGATTAAGTGAATGACTCAAATTATTAATTACATAGCTGTTTATTGTCAATGAATTGCCTTTTATTTCAGCACTACTTTTTGTGTGAGGTTCTTTCAATCTACAATCCATCTATCAGTCTGGGAACGTTTTAACAATAGCCTACACTAATTGGCTGAAGGGAGCTGAGGGTTGATGCATGTAGATTTTAGACTGACACTGGCTTTGAGATAACAAAGGACATCTTCACATGTATTTTAGTAGGCCTTGTCTGTAGCTAGAGTGAAGGGTTTGTTGCACAGTAACACTGTTTTAATGTAATGCAAATAGACCGAAAAAGGTGAGAGTAGAAACTCCTTCGCCATATTACATAAAAATGTCATCCACCAATCTATTTTGATGCAGTGCTATGATGTTCTATTTGTACCATGTGGAGTGTTTTTGCCACTAGTAATGCTATGGAGCAATGTTTTTACAAGTGAATCATATTTTGTAGGAAAAGGGAAATACATTAAGCATATTTGCTGGGCCTCATCCTACATCTTTAGAAGTTATGTTTACCATGTCCATCATCTTAGTTTGTTAATCAGCACTAAACACACAGCTGAGGCGGATGCAAATGTCAGTAGTTTTTTAAATAAACCAATACATAAGGTTGTAGTGGTGTTAAGTTTACGTCAGTCAGACTTGACTGAGGATTCTTCCCCGGGATTGTGCTTCTTGTCTCTGACTGACTCAAAGAGAGCCTTTACCATAAATGGATGTGACACAGTATTTACATGTTTTGTCTGACCTTGGGTTCTAATACTAGACTTGCTCAGAGATGTATTTTTAACAGCTGCTGCCTTTCAGATGAAATAGTCGTTTAAGTTAAAGCACAGAGTTATGGTGGTAATACTTGTCCTTCTCAGAAACACATTAGTCTACAAATACTGAAAAACCATGTGACCTTGACCAACTGCTGTGTGTGTGTGTGTGTGTGTGTGTGTGTGTGTGTGTGTGTGTGTGCGTGTGGTGCGTGTCCTTCCATGTGTGAGGGGATTGGGAGTGATGTAAGGAGTGGAGGAGGGAGGAGAGGGGGGCTGGAATAGATGAGACATTCAGGGGAAAGAAAAACAGCACTTCTGGAGAGAAGGGCGCGGCAGGCCGGGTGTCCGAGCTGTACGGCTAACAGCTGCCTGACATTTAGATGAGTCTGCCGGTCATCTGAGATGACGCTGCATCAGTGCTGCTTCAACAGAGGATATGATGCACTTAAGTTTCACTGACAGACTTTTTAAAGAGGAGGTTAAAATACCATAGCAACTTCTCTTCTGTCCTGCACAGCAATCATAAACTAGAAAAATGACAGTCTCTTCACATTTAAGTTTGTGCATGTTTTTTCTGCCCCCCCTGCCCCCTTTGTGAGCTATTCTTGTATCAAAGAAAATAATTTTCTGTGTGATCCCAAAAAATAGAAATGTTATTTAAAGGACAAAGTGGAAAATGTCTAGACTACTTTTGATGGGGAAGGTAACTGAAGCATTGACATCCACCTCTCTGAATTAGCATCAGTCGTTCTCTCTGTAAGTAAAATATTATGATTCATGCTTTATAGTTGGTGAAGTTGGCAGAGCTTAGAGACTATTTTAGTTTGTCTCAGTCCCACCCAGCAGCTGCTGTTTGACTCACAGCTGTTTGAAAAGTCCCCTTCCCAGAACAATCCACTTGCCTTCCACTAAATAGTATTTTATGTGTCTAGATGGAACTAAATGTGAACACCATCCACCTCCACAGTAAACTTGGTATTTGGGATTGATTTACAGAATAAGAAGATTCTAAATATCAATATTCTATACGTCACTAAATATTGTAGAGTTGTATGCATGTGGGTGAATGACTGACAAGTTTCTAAAAGATAAAAAATGTATTTAAAAAAGAGAAAATTCATATGTGTAACACAAGTAACACGCTAATGTTTACATGTTACTTGGCTTCAATTAATAACTTTATTTATTATTAGTTAAAAAGCTGGTTTTATTACTGATTAAAGACGGGGTAAGTGATTCTGGAGAAATCCAATACCATGACATTTACCATGATATAGAGCGAACAACAACACAGCATGTAATGTAACTAACGTTGCTGCTGATGCTATCACGCATAAAGATCGAGACGGTCATAGAGCCAGCACACCAGATCCAGACAGCGATACTCACAATTGTCCTGCTACCATAGTTAACATCACAACAACAGCATGCCTTGGTGAACTAGAAAGGGAGCTGAATGTCCGTGGGCAAGTCATTTAACGTTACCTGACAGACAAATCATGGAGGGAACAGTTATAGTGTTAGTGTAGTAGTGTCGTGGCAGGTTGCAGGCCACTTTGTTTGTCTCCCATCTCCCAGAGCCAGGGCTGTGTACTGTACAAACACCAAATTTATTTTCAGTGCACACACAGAATGGACAGCTAGCGGGCCGTGAAGAGATTATTGCTTAATTTGACAAAAAGGCATCTATTTGATTAGAATCGCATACGACACCTTTAATTGATTCATATTTTGGTCTATAAAATGTCAGAAAAATGTGAAAAATGTGCTAAAGAACAAGATATTTTTACAAGTTAATGAAGACATTAAGTGAACACAAACAGGACTCCAGTGGGATGATAATGTTGCTCTGTGTCTGCTGGAGGCGTTTACAAGCAGTTGTTTGCTGAAATGTTAGCTACAACAACTTCATGAGGTGATAATACATCAGGCCTGTGCCTGCTGGCTTGTTTTAGAGTGCTTCTCCCACTTAGGGATAAAAAACAGCTTTAACAGCCAAAACATGATTATCAACTACTTAATCCAAGCAGAAAATAAAACTGTGTTAAATCCAAACAATCCAAGAGGGACGAGGACAAATTAGCAAACATAAATGTCATATTTCCATCATTTGAGGTTTGACTGGTGCTTTTTTATTTATGTTATCTTGTTGCGCCCTCTTCTTCTACAAGGATGTGATGACTGGAGAATTAGCACCACCAGCTGTTTCTCTCAACTCCTAATGTTTACATAATGTTCGTCTAGTGGCGGCGGTGGCTTGGGAGGTACAGCAGGTCACACATTAATCACAAGGTCTAAAGGTTTGATCCCCTGCTCCTCCAGTCTGTGGTTCCTGTGCAAGATACTGAACATCTGAAGATACTGAAGTGTGTAATTATCATCAGTGTGTGAATGTTGTAGTGTTAAACTATTTCTAACGAGATGTCAGGAGACTAGAAAGGTGCTACAGGTACAGAGTACAGACCGTTTAGTGGCTGGACTGGTGCATTCATTTTTGCATTTTCTTGAAATTCTGTTAAAATGTGAGCTACTTTTGGAAGGGAACTTTGCTACCGTGGATGGGGTTTTGAAACACCATTACACCTTAATGTTGGAAAATATAATACAGCCCAATTGAACATTGCATGATTAAACTATGAAAAATCCAAGCAGGCAAACTAAAAAACAAATTTAGGGTTGTTTTTTATTGGTGGTCAACATTTGGTGACGGTTGGAGCACTCATGACATCAGTGGGCAATGTAAAAATCCTGGCTACGGCCCTGAATTAAAACTCAGAAACTCGTCTTTTTTTCTCTTCTTCTTCACGAAAAGTCGACTCGAAATGCCTTTTTTGATTCACGCGAATGCTGCTGGATCACTTTGCAACCTCTGAAGCTGTAGTGTACGACGGGTTCCTGAATGCAGCACGAGCCAGCAGAAAGCACAGTGTAGGTGTTAAGCTGTACCGGGCCGAGCCTGCCTTCCTCATCCGCAGCTCAGCAGCAGCAGCAGCAGCAGCAGCAGCATCACCGCCCCTCCCTCCGCTCCATCCACACTGAAGGACGGTAAGACACTTCACCGCTTATTCTCGGTTTATTCTCACATGCTACAGACAAGGCGGCGGATATCTGCCTCTGCCTGGATGTCGGCTTTCTTTATATCCGCGGTGATTTTATAAAGCAGGCGGAGGGTGATCTGGAGAGGGCTGGTGGTCTGTTTAGGCTCCGCTGCTTGTTTTATAACACCGCATCGTTAATCTGGAGCGTCACACTGCATGCAGATGGTCGAAGTCACTGGAGGAATCTGACTGCATGAAGAATATGTATTGACAGTAACTGTATGTGAGGATTCGCGTGGGCTACATATAATGTGAGTAAAAATGGCTCATGAAAATCCATTTCACTGCATATAGTTGTTTACATTACGATAAACTGAAGAGCCCATTTGATCTAACTTGCTCCTTAATACAGGAGCATGTTTAGGCGACATGCATATGATGCATTTTAGTCACATTATGTAGGAGGGCAGGATTTTATATACAGTGAGGTCCTGATTCCTCCTGGCACAACCTCAGGTGACAATAGCCACCAAAAGAGACTGCACAATTGCACTTTTTTCATGATGTTTTACAGCATTTTTCAGAATGTGTACAAAATCCCTTTCTTGTTATTACTTTTTTTTGCTTAATTTAGTGAAATCTGAGAATATTTATTCAAAAATAAGTAATATAGTCAGCTTTAAATGCACAATACTAGAATATAAACTCCTCCTCCAGTTGTTAAAACCCCCAAATAATACTGAGGTTATAAGAGGTTATAACCTCTGTGTCTTCAATTGTAGTCACAGCTTTTTCTCGCGTTACTTAATTCTCTTATTATCATATTGGATGATAATGCTGTTTGGTGTGAGAGTAGTGTAGGCCTTCAGCCTCTGTCTTATCTACCACAGTGTAAACAGTCTCTCTGACTCATGTTCAGATCTTCACCCACAGTTTATGTTCATTTGGCAGTGTAGTAGCTGTTCTCAGCTTAGCTGAGTAAATTTGGGTGACCTGATTTTTAAGGTGGGGAAAAAAACATCACATCTTCTGACCTGAAGGCAACAGCTGAGATTCACTGACTGTGAAGCCGAGCCTCTGGGCTGGTCGGGCCGCAGCAGCTCATTCGATCATGTAAAAACTGTGTAGGGATGTGGATTAGACTTCACTCTCCAAATAACACCAAAATTATGCAACAGACTAGACAAAAATCTCTAAAAATAGGAAGGTACACACAGACAACTGACAGCTGTTTTTATCCAGAAACACACAAGATGAAGGACATTATTTCTGTTGTGTTTTATTCACAGAATGGAAATGTGATGCTTTGCTGAGCTAGCTGGTAAACACTGACGCGTATGTTTAGTGATATACAATTACTTGCTTCCTTACTTAGTTGAATGAATAAAATAATGAACTCATTAATCATTACAGAAACACAATGCCAAACATTCACTACTGTCATCAAATGTGAGTCTCTAATGAGCTTTTCAAAGTTAACACGCTTGGTTTATGGACTTTTGTTGTATTGTCAATTATTTTTCACATTGATCATTTGGTCCATCATCATCTGTCTCCTCCACGCCTTGTGGCACTTAACGCCTCGCCTTGGTCTATAAAATGTCAGAAAACAGTGAAAAATGTTCATCACAATAGTCCAGACAACCAAGGTGTTATGTTCAGTAGAGCTGAAACAATTCGACACCTCGGTGGACATAAAATCTATTAATAATTTTCAAGGCAAAAAAAAGAGGATGTTTGCTGGTTTCTTGGTAAAGTCAACTGTAAAATACTAACAAAAAAAATAGAACCTACTACTAGAGGGACTTCACCTACCAATAATTTTCATTATGGATTAATCTGCTGATTATTTTCTCGATTAATCAATCGATCAATTTGAGATGAATTTGGAACCAGAGAACGTTTGCTTGAAAAATGACTTAACGATTAATCGATTAGCAAAATGGTTGCAGAGTTTCTGTTGAGTTGCTAATCGTGTTTTTCGCTCTAGTTGGTTAAACAAAACAAGCAATCTGAAGACGTCGCCTTGGGGTCTCAATTGTTTTCTCAGTTTCATCAATGAATTGACTAACCAAAGAAATGTCAATATTCATTAGTTGCAGCTCTACTTCCATTGTAACCCAATTAACCAACTGGTGGTTTATTATTACTACCCGGACCAAAAGCTGTCTTTGAAATGTCCTTGAACCTGCTTCATCTTACAAATAGACTGAAGCATTTGGACATGCGGGCTGAGCAGCAGGACAGAGCAGCGCAGCTCAGGTCATCTGTAATAATGTTTTCAGTTTCTGTGAGGGACCTTGTTTCATAATGTCTAAAGCCAACTGAATGAGATCAGATTGTATTCTTTGTATTATTAGATTTCTCCTGTGGACAAACCCATCCATGCCCCCCACCCTACCCTGTAGTTTGCTCTGTGAATTCCCATAATGCCTCAGGGTGGGTGAAGCAGAATGCTGAGCTCAGCGGGATCAGGCCGGGTGGAGTATGGATAGACTAGATGCAACAAGGAGAGCCTTTTTTCTGGTTTGGTAGAGGTGTGGCCTCCAGTCAAATGGTGTCACATTAACTCCACCAATGTGATACTGGAAATCACTAATTCTTAAAAAGGAAAAGACTCAAAACACAGCCCCATTTCAAAACAGATGTACTTGATGTGCATCTTCCACTTTGTGATTTGGTGTACACATATTTTTAGAAAGGTTCCACTCTTATCCCCATTTTGTGAATGGCATCCTACCAAATGAAGGAAAAAACTAAAATAGAAGTAGAGGAGTCTGGCAAAAGGAAAGCAGGTACACTGTAAAGTTGTGCTGACATGATTATAAGATTGAGAGAAAATTAATCAGAGAACGAAAATGTCATTATTAAGGAAAATAAGAGAATTTGCCGCTTTTCACTGTGAGTTCAATGTATTTAGCTTTTGGACAGTTGATCAGCTAAAACAAGCGATTTGAAGACGTCACAGATGGTGCGTGATATTGAAATTAGACTATTTTCTATGTTTAGACTACTCTTCAGAATAATTAGCAGCTAACAAGCTTTGTTTCCTGGTTACCTAAGGCAAGATGATGCAGGTGGAAGAAGTGAAATACAGTCATCTTACGGTGACATAGTGTGCTATTTTTAGATAGACACCATGTCGTTTTAGGTTAAGATTAAGGAATTAATTACATTTACTGAAATCCAGGCTGGTCTGGATGTTTGCTACTGTATTTGGGGTTAAAGTGGCTTTCAGAGAGAGCAGCTCGGTTTGTGCTTGCTGATGCTGTGAGCTATGACGACACTTTGATCTGTTCACACTGGAGTTTTCTGCGTTACCATCTCACAATGACCATCTTTCGATGTATCAAATTATCCTCAGTGCACCCTCATAACAAAGCCCAGCATAAATGTTCATTTAATAAGGCAAGATTATGCTGAAGTAGTTTTCTTTTAATGGTGCTACAGTAATGTGTATGCAGAATGAGAAGTCTCTTAATTATGTTATTTGGCAAATAAGAATACATCAATAAAAAGTTGAATTAAATTAGTTAAATTCAATAAACCGGGGGGAAGATTTGACTCATTGCATTGAGTCAGTAAAAACACCACATCCGAGTTGCTGAATTGACCCAAAATCCCAAAGTGAATTGATTAAAGTTGTAGAATTTAATAAATCATACAACAAAATATTAAGCTCAGTGATTAGATTTGGAGAGTGGCTGAGACAAATCCAAAAATGAACATAGGAATCCAACAGAACCTCCAGAACTGACAGGGAACAGGCAGGTAACAGGAGAAGACAGCGCAAGCTACAACACTACAATAGACAGAGCCATAGGGAAACTAATAACCAAGAAGAAACAGAATAATGTAAATAACTAATCCAGAACATAAGCAGACAGATCACAACTATACAAATAAACTACAACTAACGGGGAAAACAGACCGAACTACGATTAAACAGAACACAGAGCAAACATGGACAAAACAATACAGAAGTACACAGCCCTAGAAAAACACTAAGACTAAGAACTAAGGCAAAAAACTAAAACACAGGACTAAGAACTAAGATAAAAGACAAGACATAAACAACTAAGGACAAGGAACAAGTGAAACAGAGGCAAATAGAAAAACACATGAAACATGGCAACAGATACACACAGGGAAAAAATACAACTCAAACATAACCCAAAACTAAACCTATAACAAACTGTCCTCATTAGAAATAATGGCAGCATAGTTTGCGTACTGAAATGACAAACCACTGACTTCTACAGACAAGAATTTTTGTATTCTTATCCTAAACGTCTTGAAATGTTTTGCCATGAATCTTGTTTGTACAAGTGTTCAGAGTCGGATTCCACAAACTCTTTCAACTTTCAGGTTTGAAAACGCAGACTATGATTATGTGTCAAAAACACGGTTTGCTTTCATAATAATCTTAATGATGTCATCTATGTGGTTTTCAGTGCTCTAATTGTAAAGAAACCACGTTTTGTTGACACTGGCTTTATTCCCTTATTATTTGGAACTCATAGGTGTATGTACGGTGGCCCTGAAGTGCAAACCACAACAGCAATTCACCACAACACAACAGCATTTCACCACAAGACAACAGCAGATTGCCACAACACGACAGCATTTCGCCACAACACAACAGCATTTCACCACAAGACAGCAGCAGATCGCCACAACACGACAGCATTTCGCCACAACAAAACATCAAAATCGCCACAACATGACAGCATTTCGCCCCAACACAACAGCATTTCGCCCCAACACAACAGCATTTCGCCACAAGACAACAGCAAATTGCCACAACACGATAGCAATTCGCCACAACACGACAGCAATTCGCCACAACACAACAGCATTTTGCCACAACACAACAGCAAATCACCACAACACGACAGCAATTCGCCACAACACGACAGCATTTTGCCACAACACGACAGCAATTCGCCACAACACGACAGCAATTCGCCACAACACGACAGCAATTTGCCACAACACGACAGCAATTCGCCACAACACGACAGCATTTTGCCACAACACGATAGCAATTCGCCACAACACGACAGCAATTCGCCACAACACAACAGCATTTTGCCACAACACAACAGCAAATCACCACAACACGACAGCAATTCGCCACAACACGACAGCATTTTGCCACAACACGATAGCAATTCGCCACAACACGACAGCAATTCCCCACAACACGACAGCATTTTGCCACAACACGACAGCATTTTGCCACAACACGACAGCAAATTGCCACAACACGATAGCAATTCGCCACAACACGACAGCAATTCGCCACAACACGACAGCAATTCGCCACAACACGACAGCATTTTGCCACAACACGACAGCAATTCACCACAACATGACAGCAATTCGCCACAACTCAACATATATGTTATATATGAATGTATAATGCGAAGGGTAAAGCTATGTAAAAAGTACTGTCAACACCAATTACAGATATAGAGCAAATTGTATTTATGTTTTACAACTGAGGTTTGTCATTTACTTCTGAAATTTAGATAATATTTTTAAGCAATTTTCAGAAAATTGTAAACAATGTCAAGGTGATAAAACAATCTTAACTATGTTTTTTCTGTAACATTAGGGTTGAGTTGTTGCTCAATGAACGAGCAAATTATCAAAGCATTTGCTCTGTGTTCTGTGTTGATGATTCACCCAGGAGTGTTTTATGCCTATTAAAGTGATGAAAATGCTCCAACAGACAGACCAAACATTGTCTGTGGAAAAACTGAATTGAACATTTACTTTCAGAACACTGGTTGTCTGATATAACAAAGCCCACATTTCTATACTAATAAATGTTTTATAAAAAGCTTCAAACCCTACAACTTTGAAGCTTTTGTGTAAAAATATGAACTTATGAAAGGCTAAATTGTCTAAAGACAGTGAATCAGGACCAAGTCCTTTTCTGTAGTTATTCTGAAACAGCCTGGAATAAATGATGGGTTTTGAAAATACTCACGTAAAATTAAAATTTAACATTGTATTTTGGTTCCATCTACATAAATTATATCTATATACACCTTTTGTTTGAAGTGAAGCAAAAAGTTACAGCAGCCATGCAGTCAGGTAGCTTTTAATATTGTGAAGACTGCTGCTCCACCACAGGCTCTAATTCAGCCCTTTTATTATTTCCCTCAAGGCTCACCTGAAAACTGCTTCGGTGTTAATACATCTGACAGTGAAAGATTGGTGAATCACCTGCGTGTTAGAGTTATGTCCCTCTAAGGAAATGTACACTGGAATGCTTTTTTTAGAACACTCTCCCTGTTGCTTGGAGTCATGATTCACTTTAATGTTTAATTTCCTGCAGTTACAGTATTACTTCAGTGTGCTGCGCTTGTTTATGTGTTCTGAACAGTCTGATGGACTAGGAGTTAATAAATGAATCAGGACAGAGCAGTGATTTACCAATGTACCAATCAATCAGGTTCCCCTTAAAGAAGAAACATGCTTCCACTCTGTTATTATTGTTAAGAGAACGTTACTTTTCAAACAGCCATCATCTGTACTTATGTGTAGCCTACTTAGTACTGCAAAATAGTAACTAGTTACATTACAAAACTGCTCCTTCTAAATCTCCCATTTTACTCTCCAACCAAACAGAATTTGGTCGAGATTGAATTATCTCAACCACCATTATGATTGGATTGCCATGAAATCTTGTACAGACATTCCCTGGTCCCTGGTCCCCAGAGAATGAAGCCTACTGACTTAAGTGAGATGTCTTAATTACCAGTGAATGGATTTCCTTCACATTTGGTACACACATGATGTCCTCCTCAGGACATTTTAGCATCTTTAAGCTAGCTAGCTGGTGGAGACCAAAAACAGAGCTATATTATATTAGTGCTATATAGAGCTATAGAATATTGGTGGACAGAAACACTAGTAAAATGAATGCGTGTTAATAAATGCTAATAAATTGGCAATTATTTTCTAACATGTTTGCTATAACAACTTTACTTACAGCTTGTTTTGCTGCCAACAAGCTGCTAAAAATGATAATCATACTGCTTTAACACATTAAACATATTCCACGATTCTCTATAAGCATGTGTACATTTAGCATTCTAGCAGGCTAACATTTAGCATATTTTATTTGATTTTATTATTAGACAGTAACACAAATAAATGCATGTGATCCACAGTGAGAAAATACATTCTTCAGAACTAGCGAGGGTAACTTTTACCATATAAGTGTAGTATGTCAGGATGTACCATGTATTTAGAACAGTTAGTAGATCAGCTAGGCTTACGCAACAAAATGCATTTACTTTGAGAGATGTATTATAATGAAGTGGAAATTTTCATCCTCAGTCTGGGGAACATGGATGTTTGAGTTCATCACAATCCATCCAATAATTGTTGGGGCACTTCCCTGTGGAGGTGTTGGTTTGAAAGACCAACTAAACTGACATTGTAAACCCCAGAGCTACATTTAGAATGGCTAAAATATAAATTAAAGCACTTATAGACAAAATTGCCCTCCAAAATAAAGTAAACATCCTAAAATGATCATATTGGACTACGTTAGAAAACAAACAGACACACAACACTCATTATATTCACATTCAGCTTTCTCTGCTGTGACTAATAACCATCTCAATGTCTCTGACCAGTCATAACGAGGGCAACTTATTGCTTTTGTTATAAAGGACAGGTATCATTTATCATGCTGCCACTCAAAATGAACTAGCTTATAGCTTATAAACAAAAGCTGCTGCCAATTGGAAACTGAACGAGCAGCGACCTGCCAGACAAGCATCTACAGCACCTAATTAGTTTGTTCTTGAGAGCTTCTGTGGCCAAAAATGTCTTTGAGAGCTCGACTCAATTTGCCGCGCTTCACTTCAGTTGAACATTATCACAATGGATAAATCATTCCTAACCCTTGCTGGAGGAACTGAAAAATATGTCAGGGTTGGCTGAGATGTAAGGTGAAAACAGCGGGTTGTGTTGTGTGAGAGTGAGTTATTCATTTGGGACATCTTACAATGATTTATTGGAGTTATATTTCATGTTCTAACTGCAAGGGCGGATATTTCATGTCACTGTTGATGGGGACAATAAAAACAACTCCCAGCGCGAGATTTTCAGAAATAAAGTCGCTGAGGGCCAGAAAAAGGTAGGCAGTGGATCAAACCACTGTGAGGCATATGAGGGGAGAGAACGTAATGTTTCAAAATCTAAAAAATGCATTGGACTACTAGTTAGAGAAAGACAGCTGTTAACTGTTTGTGTTCCAAATAAATTGACTAAATGAAGAAAGACATGACACTACCGCCCCTGCTAAATTCTACGACCTTGTCTCACTGAAGGATCTGCCTTTTTGTGTCCAGAGTCAGGGCTTCTGCTTTCTAAAATATTGTCCTAGCATTGGAAATGCTGAATCACTACAGGACACATTTTCCTCTTACATTTTCTAGCTCTGTGGGTAAGCAGCAGGAGAAATCACGCCACGTGGAGTCACACAAAGTGACATATATGGGACACGGTCTGCTTTTACCACGAGGTTCACAAATACGCACAAAAGCAAAGCTGACATCTCTTTTGACCTCAGGTGGCATTTCAACATGTGGCCGCCAATTGGCAGAAAATCCCATGATGCACCAGTGGTACGAGTGTGTAGGCTCAATCTGCTTTCGATTTATTTATTATTTAATGCTGTAAACACCCACTCACTATTAGACATCGCACTTACATTTTTAAATGTAGAGAGAAGCTTTTCTTCTGCACCATCATGCTTTGTAAAGCTCAGTGAAACCACACAAAACCCATTTGCTAGAGGATTGTGTTTGTATATAGTAATATAAGACGAATATAAGTTCATTCTTGATCTTGGCAACAGTAGCTTACAAAACAACATTACCACGAGGCTCATTTGGTAGCTGTTCTGAAGCTTTTCGTTTGAAGACTTCTGTGTCTAAATATTGTGGTACCATCATGTTTAGTAACAGCAATCATAATAAAGCATGCAATAAAGTATGATAATAAAAAAAAACATTTGAAGTGGCAATATAGATGAAAATCAGTTCACAGAATCTGATGGATCACAGAATATGGAGATGTTTTCTCATAAATATGAGATAGTAAGTCAGAATTATAAGATACAGAAAGTCATAATCCCCCAATGGCTCTTTTACCAAACAGATTAGTTTGTAGGATATCTTCTTTATATTAAAAAAGAAAATTAAAAGCAAAAACATTGTAATGCTTTTCAGAAAACAAAAAATAAAGATGCAGTGTTTGCAGAATTCCAGTTTGTGGGTTTTCATTATAGAGACTTCAGCTGATTAAACTATTAATATTATTAAGGCTTAAACTCATTTTATAAAATCGTTACAGCTGCTGAGCTTGCATGTCGGATCCATCTCTGTGAAAACTATGGACATCTTCATTTGATTCTTTTAGGTTTAAAGGTTCCTTAACTCAGGGCTGTAGTCCTGTATGTTAGATTGCATTGTTACTGCCAAAAGCCTGAAGCTGTAAAGTAAAAATAATTTTGTCACCTCCATCATATCATCCAACAATGATCAGTCATTATCCAGCTGTTAAAGCAAACAGTAGTGGTCTAATGCACTGTACTGTATAGCCTACATTATAATAAGGGATTTAAGTTTCAGTAACACATCACTGGATGCACTTTTAAGTGCATGGTGCAAGTTTGGATTCAACCAGCAAAGATCTATAAAACGTAGTTCCCTTATGCAGTATTTCTGCATAAGGTCACATACACAACATGCACCAACCATAATTTCATGTATATGGTGCTGGAGTCCCTTTATTGCTCAGAGCCAATACAGTTGGCAGGGTCACAGTTCTACTACATCAGCATGCATCCTACTCCTCCATTATTGGTCCTTGGTATTCAGCCCGATGAGAGGCACGAGCCACAGAGGCCTAGACAACATTTGTCAAGCATTTATTTCCATGATAACAGTCTGAATGATGTGTGGGCACACAAGTGGCTTTACAGGAGATTGTCCTTGAACATGTTAATAACTTGAAATAGGAATATGAGAAGAGCAAGGCGGTTAATGAGCTTCTCAGACATGCAGAGCATTTATATTAGCTGGTTGGAGTGGCAGTGTTTTGTCACAACACAGGAAAATCATGGGCCATATGCACAGGAAAAACATGAGCCCCTGCTGCTTTTATCTTATCTAAACAGAAATATTACTTAATCTACAATTACCTTAACGCAAAGGCTCATAGTCATTGACACACCTGGGTTCTTGTGTCTAACTATAATAATAATAGCTGGCTTTTAAAGAAGCAGTGCAGTTTTGTATTATTTTGCAGGCAGAACTTTGATAGTTTTTGAGTATCAACAGAAATGTGTCTGTGCTTTGAATATCATAAACATCAAGTGGCGTTGGTGTCAAATTGCTTGTCAGATTCTGAGACATTTGTAGTTATTCTTTGATCAGATATAGCTCAAATCAGGACTAGAGCTACAATTAGTTCATTAATTGATTTGTTGATCAACAGAAGATTATTGGGCAACATTACCCCGCTCCAGCACCTCAATAGCAATTGCTGGCTTTTCCCTTTTTTATTGCTGGTTGGACAAAACAAGTAATCTGAAGACTTCACAGAGGGATCAGAAGAACAGTTCATACCTGTCCTCTATTCTTGTAATTCGATGTCAAGGTCGTTGAAGCTATTATATCTTCTTTCCAGCACTTAGTCTATTAGACAACTGCTCTGGTGTCAGTGCTCAGATTAATGTGATTTCATAACAGTTAAAGGCACTAAAAGAGATGAGACAATGATATATGCAGTTAATTTAAAGCACATACATGTGGTCAGCCAGCTGTCTTTGAAATAAAGCAGTCAGAGATTGACATTGTTTAAAGAGATTCAATACCAAACATTAATTTTTAGATCAAAACGTTATTAGAACTTGCAATATTCATCCCATTAGCTTTCCTAACCAAAAGATTAGATAATAGCCAAAAACACAAACCTAAAAAGTTTAAATTTTATATTGTTTTCTGTAACAGGGACACCAAACTAAACTGTTGAGCTGATTATGAATATGATTTGGACGTGACGACTAATAGGACCAAGTTGGACAGGGTCTGCTGCAGTCTGGGTCAGCTGGTCTCGACAGTCAGCAGATAAAATCATTTGGTTGCAATATGTAAAGATTATAATCTCAATTCTTCAGATCCAGTCGTTCTCCCAAGGGCAACACACATGCGAGCATAAAGGTTTGTGGTGCGAGAGTGCACTGGACAACTGAAGTAGAGGATCTTGCCCAGCCTTTTCCCTCCTTTTTTGGCCTTTTCAGTGCAAATGTCACTGCATATAAACAGTGCAAGCTACTGGTTGCCATCCATGTTTGTTTTGGTACAAGACGACATGACAGATCCCGTGGAATTTGTGGGGTGGTCTACTGCCAGAACTCCAGTGGCTACTGTCCAGGGGTTCGGTGTGTTATCTAGTGTATTTATTCAGTTCATGCTCCTTCCTGACTATTAAAGTCTAGAAATCTGTGAAAGTTGGTGGAAACGATCTTTATGTGTGGTTTACCCAGTCTTTGTTGGTTTCAGCTACTCTTCAGGTTTCTACCAAGTTTAAGACATTTATTAAATAAATAAATGTCTGCCATTGATCTCTTGTCTCACAGTGCTAGGCATGGGAGACACGGATAAAATGCTCTATCATGGTGTATGTCATTTCATATGTTGATGCATATGTTGTGATTATAGTAACATTTCTGGAAAATCACAGAAAGTTGTTGATGGATAAATAACCAGATAATAATGTCTGATTGAATTCAATTTGGTTAATCCAATCCAGTGAATTAAATATTTGACAAACATAGGTAACATGTTGCAAATAATCATGCAAAATCCAATATTTAAATTAAACAGTCCTGCTCATTGGTTTGCAACGTTGCACTCAATGACCAACTACAACCAGAGATATTAAAGTGAGAGGTACCATGATATAAACTGTATGGCTAATTTCTCTGACGATAGACATATGTATAGTCTTTTTGCCATATCTTTGAACTTGCTATGGTATATATGCTTTTGTGTACTGTATTTCAGACAAAAGCTGAAAGTAGAAGAAAAAAATGGAAAAAATATTTTAATTTTGTGCAGCACGTTGCATGGCATACATCTGAATAAAAGTACAATAATGTAATAAATCCTTGAAAACTTTGTCAAATGAATTACAACTGTCCAATGTTTAAATAGTTACTTTAATTTAGGCAGATCACCCTCAAAGGTGGGGCGGAGGACCAATCAACTGGCAGGTTTTTTAACATCCATGGTGATCGGAGGAAGGACAATAAATTTACAAATAAAGTGCTGGAAATGTGGAGCTAAATGTTTGGTAGATGGCAAGAGAAAAGCACCAACTGCTGGTCATTTTCATTCACATCAATAAAACCTCAAAGAAAAAAAAATCTCAAAAAATCTCAAGGCAAGCTTCCAGTCTTCATACTGAGAAAAACATAAAAAACCTGATATAAATATTGGCCTCGTTTCTTTCCTCCAACATTTGTTCATTCACTCAAAGTACAATACTCATGCTACATACACTACATTCATATGCTCTGATGTTGTTATTTTTACATTCAGTCTCCTGAGCTTAGAAAACCCCACAACCATCAGTTCCACACTACTTGTTTGATCAGCAGCTGAGCAAATTCAGATTGTGAACCTATTTCAGAGGAGATTGTGACAGGAAAACAACAGCATCTATCAACTGCGTGGCAGTGTGTTTACTCACTAAACATGCTGCTGATCTGATTTCGGCTGTTAGTTTGCAAAAATTGGTTGCTGATACATTCTTCCAGATGCTGGTAAAACATTGCAAAGTGACAACGTTGCCAGTGTCTCATGTATCTGTGACTTGTTTATGTTCTCTGACCTAACATTTAACCCCTGGATATTAAGGCATGTCATTAAGAAGTGCTTATTTATTTTTCCCCCCTCTTATTGCCCTTGCTTCCTCCTTTAGCAAGGAAAGAAGAGATACAACCCTGTGACAGCTCCACATTTTTGAGGTGGAGGAAGAACCAGCAACATCTTCACGCTAAATATAGATCCCCTGATGAAGAGCCTGCATGCGTACAGTGCTGCCGCTGCTGCTGCTTTGGCACTCGCCTTCACCTCCTGTACTATGTGATGCTGCGTGCATACTCTCATGCAGTACGAGCCTCCCCTCCCTCTCACAGAAATGCTGCAATGCGTCTCCCACAGCCAAGACTGGGTCAGTGTACCTCAGCTAGCAGCAACAGCCGGAGAAGTGTCCCCATAGCAACAGCCAATGAGGATTGTGGCTCAAGGATTATAATTTATTTTGCGTTATTGTTGTGATTGTATGAAAAGAGAATATTTCAAGGGTTAAAATTGTCAGGGGGGTTTTAGTTAGTGGAAATGGAGAAATAATATGGCACATGAGCAAAGAGGAGACAGGGCGGGGTTGAGGATGCTTATGCACAACCATATGTGCAGAGGTATTGTATTGACAGATGCTGGTTACAGGGCATATAGTAAATGGCACTAAATATCCCTGGTCATACAGTATTTTCTTACTGAGAGACATTGGTTTTCTTCTAATTCAACCTACAGTATGAACAAGCACGGTTTTCTAGGACTGTGTAAGACATCCTATAGAGTGTTTATTAATGGCGAATGCTCTGTTCTATTACATAACCAGCAGCATAAAACTATAAGCAGCCAGGCCTTCTATCAGGGAGGGTGTATCAAAAAGTGGAAGAGGAATAGTGCTGCTTGATAACATCTTTCTGTGTTTAAGTTTTTTCCGCTTTTCAGCTGTGCTAGTGGCAAGGGAAGGCAGTGTTTGTCAACATAAGGCACGTTAATCTACTGAAATATCTCGACCAGTACTGGATGTGTTGCCATGAAATTTAGTACAGGCATTTTTTCCACAGAATTAATTGAAGTAACGCATCTAGCGTCATCATCAAGTCAAAAATTATTTTTGTCTAACGCTACGGTTTATGATCCAATGCTTGCAAAACGAATGACTTTCTGTTAGTGCTAATTAGCACACGCTAAACTGGGAGTGTGTACATGGTAAACATTTACAAGCAAACCACAGAAAAAGGCATTATCATTGTGAGCTTGTTAGCACGCTGATGCTAGCATTTAGCTCAAAGCACCACCGTGCCAAAGTACCGCCTAAATGATTCTGAGCACCACCATCAAAGGGTACTATTGTAGATGTCGTGTGCATCATTATCACATTTTGGAGAAAAAAAAACGATGTGGGTTTGAACAATGTTTGGCTACACAGAATTAGTTTGCATGGAGTGACTCACCAGGCCAGTTTTTGTTTAAGGGGGTTGAATTGTATTTCAGGAGTTATTTTACAAGGAAAGTATACATTTTTGGGACCATGTTTCCATCATCAGTGTGCTTCTCAGATTCATTCTATAATACAAAAATGTGGTTAAAAATGCATTCAAGCTTGTGAAAATGGGACAATTTTTTCGATCGTGGGTCTGACTAACACTTTAAACAAAAGATGTTTTAAAAATGTTTCATTTTATTGTGACTGTTGGATATGTCAGAAGGAAAATGCATTGCCCAAATAGGCCCAGAAATGTTTAATTATAAAGTTGTGACAAATGGTAATTCACTTTCTTGCCGAAAGTTAGAAGAGAAGAACCCATTTCTGTACAGTAAATAGTAGTAATATACTTTATCTTAGCTTAGCATAAATGCCGAACTATCCCTTCACATTTTGCTTTTTTCACTTAGATTTCACTTAGTTAGAAATTGCGTGACTGTATCCTACCATGACTTATGACTTCCTACCAAACAATGTTTAATATTGTGGATTTTTTCCTGTAAAAACAGCATGTTTAGGACATATAGTATAGTTGCCCCTTAATGAGCAGGCCTCTGTAACTCAGTGATGTTTCGCTTTTTATTCCTTACCTCTCATTATTTGCCTTGGTGTAGTCATAATGTTTTTTTAATCTCTGTTTCCTGTAGGCCAGCGGATTCTCCAGTATCACAGTGATGTACTCGAGACAGTTGTGTTGGTGAACCCATCAGAGGAGACCACTGCCTCAGAGGTAAGTCACACCTGGACAACACAGACAAAACACCGCAGGGTGAAGATGCTCACAACTCGCCTGCAGTTACACTTGGAAATGCTTTGTATTTTTTTAAATCATACTGAGGAGTTTTCCGCCAATGTGTTCAGTCTGCGTCAAACTTGGTTTCACTTGTGAAGAACACGACAGCACTTGCTGGTTACTATATGGATATTCTGCCAATAAATAAACTCACTTAGATGCCTCAGCTTTGAAAATTAGTCAGTTGTTAGCTAAGGCTTTGACTGCAGTTTAAATGTATAAATTATGTTGTAATGAATTAACCTTGTAGTTTTCATTATTATATTTGTCTACTGTATGATGGAAAGGCAAGTAATGGTTAAACCTGCATAATCTAAACAATTTATCTGTAATAGACCTGGCCCCTGAACCTGCCAAGAAACCATGTTTGCTTGGAAATACACGGTGCTGTGTACTGTACCTCTGCATTTTTCATCTGTCCAGTACAATAACTTAATGACTTATAGAAGACTTATCATTATGAAGGATTATTGTTATTTCTGTTCTTATAGTTGGTCTCCTGTACTCTACCTAGATTCGCTCTTTGATTACTGACTTTTCTGGGAATAAGTTGCTGATACTGAGCGGCCAGAGCTCTGAGCAGGGAGGTGACATCCTACTGCAAGGTGGAGCCTTCACCTGGCAACACTTCTCCAACATTATCTCCAGCCCTGAAGTAAGCCAAGTACTCTTTCTTTTCAAATACTTCTTTACCGTGTACGTGTAAGGATCATCGATGCGATTAGAAAGTTTACATAAGCAGTTATTTTCAGCTGGTTTTTGCTGTTACTGTGTTCCCAGGTGATTGAACTCCTGTCCAGGGCCTTTTCAGAGCAGCCATCCAGACTTACTGTTTCCTGTCAGGGAGACGGGGGCTGGAGCTCCCTGGGCCAAAGCCAGGAGCAGCAGTCACTCCAAAATCATCTGGAATACCGCCTGAACCCAGAACCACACCTCCCCGACATGGACGGAGTCACTGAATTTACTGAATATGTCTCAGAGACAGTGGATGTGCCGTCATCCTTTGACCTTCTGGAGCCCCCCACCTCTGGAGGTTTTCTGAAGCTGTCCAAACCCTGCTGCTACATCTTCCCTGGAGGGAGGGGAGACTCGGCTCTGTTTGCCGTCAATGGATTCAACATCCTGGTGGATGGAGGATCTGATCGGAAGTCTTGCTTCTGGAAGCTTGTTCGCCACCTGGACAGGATCGACTCTGTTCTGCTCACCCATATTGGTGCGGACAACCTTCCTGGAATCAATGGGTTGTTCCAGAGAAAGATTGCAGAACAAGAGGAGGAGCATAACCAAGGATCTGGCTCTAGCAGCAACGGTGACTGGATGAAGAACCTAATCTCTCCTGAGCTTGGGATCGTGTTTTTTAACGTCCCAGAGAAGCTTCGGATGCCTGAGTCCACACTGAAAGTGAAACGAAGCATTGAGGAAGCATCTCTTACGTTGCAGTACCTCAACAAGCTTGGTATCACACCAGAACCTCTTCACAGGGTTGTCAGCAACACTATTGAACCTATCACACTATTCCACAAACTTGGTGTGGGAAAGTTAGATATGTATGTCTTAAACCCTGTAAAAGAGAGCAAAGAGATGCAGTTTCTAATGCAGAAATGGGCTGGAAACAGCAAAGCCAAGACAGGCATTACGATGCCAAATGGAAAAGAAGGAGAAATATCTGTCCCTTATTTGACATCAGTTACCGCTCTCATTGTTTGGATTCCTCACCGTCCAACAGAAAAGATAGTAAGGGTGCTCTTCCCTGGAAATGCACCGCAGAATAAAATCTTTGAGGGCCTTGAGAAACTGAAACACCTGGACTTCCTGCGATACCCAGTGGCTACCCAAAAAGACATATCATCTGGGGTACCTCCCCCCATCATCAAACAGACTAAAATAAGATCAAGAACTGACAGCAAAGAGAGTCTCAAATCTTCACCCAAACCACACTCTAAAACTACAAAGAAAGAACCCAGTGGGCAGGAGGAAGAGTCCAAGAGTGACATCACTAAAGAGAATAAAGTAGAAAAGAAAGAAGAGAAGAAACTCAAAAGTGAAAGTCTAAAAGCCACCAAACAACAGAAAAATAGTGAGGTGGCCCCCGTGGCAGACAAAAAATCAGACAAAAAGAAAATATCCAAGGAAAAAACTGCCAAGCAGGAGAAAGCATCCAAGATGGATGAAAAGAAAGACAAAGAGAAAAAAGAAATAAAGAAAGAGAAACGTGAAGTAAAGAAAGATGAAAATATTAGAAAAGAAGAGAAAAAAGAAAGTAAAGCCAAGGAGGATAAAAAGAAGGACCCAAGTAAGCCAGAGCTGAGAAAAATTACTAAACCTGACCTGAAGCCGCTTACCCCTGAAGTGAGAAAAACTCTGCATAAGGCTAAGACTCATGCTAAGCCCAAGGCAGACAAAAATAAAGCAGTTAAAGAGGAAGCAAATGAGTCAAAGCCAGTCCCAAAGAACATCCCTGAAGAGATTGCAGCAGCAGCTTTGGCTGACAGGTCGATTGTGTCCTCCCCAGAAGACCTCACTGAGGACTTTGAGGCTCTGAAACAAGAAGAGCTGTCTAAACTTAAGACCCAGCCTATCCAGAATGATGTGATGTCTGGACATTCAGTGTACACAGATACTAAAGTTTCTTCCTTACCTTTCTGTGATGAGAAAGTCACATCCCCATCCACAGAGATAAAATCTGCTTCACCAAAATCGCCTGTCAAACAGGAAGAATACAACAAAGACAAGGGTGTGTCAGAACAGGTTGCAACCACTGAAAAGAAGGCAGCAAGTGATGGTTTTGACAAGAAGTATGAAGAGGAGAAAATGGAGAAATATGACAAATACCCTGTGAAGGACGACATAAAAGACAGATCAAAGAAGAGTGACAGCTCAGAGGAGGAGGGTGATGTAATTGAAAAAGCTGAACTCGAAGGAACAGAAGATGACGAGGTCCTGAAATATAAAACAGAGGAGGCGAAAAAGGAAAAACCTGGAAAGGAGTTGGACACCAAGCCAACTGAGCAAAAACCTTTAACAACCCCAGCCCTGTCTGAGCAAGTAGCAGCCACTGCCTCGGAGCAATTCTCCTACATCCAAGATGAGACCATCCCCGGTTACTCTGAGACTGAACAGACCATCTCTGATGAGGAGATCCATGACGAAACAGAAGATAAGATCCCACAGCTGCGCTATGATGTGGGCTCCTATGACGTCTCTGTCCCTGACGTTCCTGGCACCTTTGACTCCATGCATGGTATAAAAGAGATGAAGAGCTCCGCTGTTTTTGATATTCCAAATGCTAAACCCAAAGCTTTCATGGGAGGTCACGAGCCTGAGCTTGCACCTTACCCTGCTATCATTGCTGCTCCTCTTGCAGAGGAGGAGCACATCTCCTCAGCAACATCCATCACAGAATATGACAAACTGTCGTCCTTTGCCACGTCTGTAGCTGAGGACCAATCAATAGCCTCTGTAACAGCACCTCAAACTGAGGAAGCTGGGAGGAACTCTCTCCTGCTTGACACCATCAACAGTATCCCCTCACGTGCTGAGGCCATCCATGGGAAGGACTATCTCCACTCAGCAGGAACTATCTCACCGACCTCCTCTCTGGAGGACGACAAGTGCTTTAAGTCTCCTTCCTCTGATGAGTACCAGCCCAACATTCCTGAGATGGAGGGTGATGCAAAGATCAAATCAGTACACGAAGAAGAAGACGATGACGAAGAAGAGGACGAGGACCAGACTCCGAACGTTGAGATCCCTCTGGGCAAACTCCAAGAAGGCTATGAACATGCAGCCTCCATGATGCTCCAGGAGAAGGAGAAACCTTCTTCCACTTTTTCTTCTCCTCCTCCCTTCTCTGCCATGCAGTACTCTCCCACACAAGCTGTCAAAGAAAACCAGTCTCTCTTTAGCACAGAGGGATTGAAGACTGGCGCTGATATGAAGCCTGTTTCACCCCCTCCATCTTTCTCTCCTGGGTTAGAGTCCAACTCCAGGCAGGAGAGTGAGGAAAGATGTCTAAGTCCAGATGACAGCACCATGAAACTGGGCTCACCCACACAGTCGGTGCCTACAAGCAGTGGCTACTCTCCAACAGAAGAGAAACCCTTTAAGCCAGAAGACAAAGATGAGGCGGTGAATGATGTTAAAGTCGACTATCAGAAAACAGATAAATCAGTCACCATGTCAGACAATACCTCCTTTGTTGGTCTTCTAGGTGACAAAACAGCGATTGAAGTGTCTGAAGAATCCAATGAAGAAAACGAGGAAGACGATGAAGGAGAGGACTGTTACGCCAAAAAGGATCTACAGCCAACTGTTAAGGCCAAGCTTATGGAGGCAAAAGAGGGGTGCTTCTTGGATGATGACTTCACCTTTGAGGCAAAATCTGCAAAGATAGAAACAGAAGTCAAGGGCTCGGACAAGACAGAGGTGTCTTTTTGCACAGAGGAGAAACCAAAACCTCAAGTGATGTACTCAGACGAAGACGAAGACGAAGATGAAGAGGAAGATGATGATGGTGTCCCAAGTGGGATAGGGTCAAAGCCCGTACCAGCAGATCAAAGCAAAGTAGACTTAAAAAATGAAAGCACGGAGAAAACAGATATCGCTTCTAAAGAGGCTGAGAAAAGTGTTCATTTCAGTCTCTATGATTTTCCAGAGAAGGAGAGCAAAGAAAAGGCTTTGTATATAAGACAAGACACACCCTATGTGCATGGCAAAACATTCTCTTACGGTGACATTTATGACAGTAAAACAAGCTCAGTGGACTCTGATTCATATCAGCAGGAGTCCTTAGATAAAAAGGACATTACAATGGGTGAAGTGGATTTCCAGAAACATGAGCCCCCATCTCCAGTAACAGCCACGGACAAGATGTCAGAGAAGGAGGGATTTAGTGTCTCTTTTGGAAAAGAGTCCTCTGCCTCATCGTGGCTTGACTCCAAGAGCACTTCTGCTAAACCTCCATTTGAAAAAGAGGTCGATGGAAAGGATACCTTTGAATACAGCACAGGTAGCCGATTCCCTTCAGTGGCTGATAGACCTGAGGCCTCGTCTACTTCTTTATCATCTGAAAAAGACTTATCTTTTAAAAGCCAGACTGACGGCACAAAGCCCCAGACATACTCCTCAATGACAGCCTTTGATGTAGACAAACTTGCTGCCACCGGCTACGGTGAGAAAGGCTCATGCTTGGAGATTGATATGCGAAAACTAACAGCAAGGGATGAGGAGGACTATGATGACGATGTTGTTGATGAAGATGAGGAGGAGGAGGAAGACGAAGAGGATGAAGAGGACGACGTTGAAGGTGCTGTTGATTCTGATATGGAGAAGGGCACTAAAGACAAGTCTGAGAAGGAAGTAAAAAGTCCAGTCAGTGAAATATTTGGTTCAAATAAGCCTGAATTTATGGTTTCTATGGCTGGATATGGCTATAACAGTCAGGGGAAGCCAAATATGAAAGAAAGCAGCTCTAGCTCACTCACAAAGGCTGAAGACAAAGCTAAAGTTGACTCCTCATCCCTGGATTTAGGGGCTACAGGTTTCTCTGTCTACTCCTCAGGGTTTGAGTACTCATATGGAAGTGGTGAGACAGATTCATTTTTAAGTCAGACCACAGACAAAGGTAACAAGGATTTCAATTTGAAACCAACAGAGGACAGTTTTTACCAGAACGACAGAGCTGATCCTGATTTTGAGAAACAGAAGACACCAGACCTTCTGAGTAAGAGATCACTGGATTCAAGCTTTCAGTACACGACCACAGCTGCCCCCGGGTACTCCTCCTCTTCGGCCTATAGCTATTCCTCCTCCACCTCAGGCTCACTCTCCACCAGCCGTCAGTTTGGAGAGGAGCTGGAGACGCCTGCTGAGCCCCTCTTTGAGTACTCCTCCTTTAAAGATGAACACTCATTGGTCATGGATTCTCCCTACTACGGCTCCGCTGGTGCCAAAGATGACTATCTAGAAGTGTCTGAAAAACAGATCCCCGCTACAACCACGGCTGAGTCCACCTCCAGTTTAGCCCGCTTCTCACCCCTCAGCCCATTTCAGGAGGTCAAGCCCTTCCCATCGCTCTCGTCCACTGCTTTTGCTGAGGACAAGAAGGAGCATACGACTTCATTAGGTGGAGTTTTGGACAAAGGCCCTCAATCAGACTGCTTCTATAAGCCTGAATGGTCCAAGTTGGACACAGCTGTTGGGTATGGAGCCACAGCAGGACCGTTCTCTCCATCCGCAGAGCTCGCCAAGGACAAAGAGGCAGCCAGTGCAGCTCTGTTTGGAGTCACTTCCTCACCTCGCCCAGACACAGAAGGCAAGCATTACTTTGAAGAGACTGACAGTGAAGAAGAGGATGAGGAGGCTTATATGCGTGAAATGACTCGGAGGTCGCCTTCCGGCAACCTGGCTGGTAGCCTCTCATTTTCTGACAAGCCTGTTGCTCCAGTTGCCAGTGAAAAGACTGGTGGTGCACTCCCTGATGTTCTTGGCTCCTACATAACCTCACCTCTCCAGGCCAGCAAGCCAGACACAGTCAATGGCCCCACGGAGGTCAGCTCAAGCTCCAATCTCCCTGCTGGAGCAGCAGCTAGTGGTGCATCTTCAGGCCCAACCAAGGTGGAGCCCAGAGAGGGAGCAGCAGGTTACAGGAGTTCTTATGAGTGGGAGATGTCAAAGCCCCAGATGGGGATGGTGCCCGGAGACTCCCCTCCCCATTACCGTCATGATGATGAGTTTGAAGAGGAGTGTGAGATGGAGCCAGAACACCCTGCACGTCCGCTTTCACTCTCTTCAACTGATCAGCCATTTCGCTCACCGTTCTACGCTGAAGAGTGCAGCCGAGGAGGGCAGGATGATGACGACAGTGATCAGGATCTTGCTGGTGATGTCCCAATTGGAGCCACCTCCTCTTATACCAGCCGCACCTCTCCTGGATATTCCTCCTCCGAGTGCAGGCAGCGCAAAGAGGACCTCTCACCTTCCTTCATCAACCCATGCATGCGGCAGTTATCCAGCGACGAGGATGATGAGGAGCAAGGGCACAGAAGTGACCAATCGCAGGGCGATGAAAACGATCTGTCGGTAAAGAGAAGGGCTCACAAACAGCCCCATCATCACCAGCCTCACAGTAGCTCTCTGCACCAAGCTGGTGGCTTGGCAGCAGGACTGGGTCTGGCCACAGAGGACACACCGCCCACCTCTGTCAGCGAGTCTTTAGCCTCTCAGTCAGACTCTGATGTACCTCCAGGCACTGAGGAATACCCCTCAGTCACTGGTGAGGGTAACATGGACTCAGATGAGGATGCGGACTACATGCCTGTTGATAAATTATCTGCCACAGGAGGAGGCAGCCATCATTCTTCTAGGAGAAGTCATGACCCTCCTCCTGCTCCCCTCATGGACCCCTACCCACACCCCCCACACCCAGATGTTTGCATGGTGGATCCTGACTCTTTGGATAATGGCTCAATTAAGAAAGAGCCAAAAGCCAAAGGCTTAAAGAAGGCTTCGGGGAAAACCAAATCAGCATCCCCAGCCAGACGCAAGAGGTCTCCCATGCCTGTCAAACAGACACCGTCTCCTCGCAGTGCCTCGCTGAAGAAGAAGGAGGCGGACAAGAGCTCACGTATGTCTCGTCTGTCTGATGGACAGGGCTCCAAAGATGATGACCTCTCCAGGTCGAGCTACAACCCTGGCAAGGGGTTGACTAACGGTGTCAAGAGCAGTTCAGGTGAGCAAAATCATTAAAAAGATAATCCCGAAAGCTTATCAAAAATAATTTGGATTCTACAAAACAAGTTTGGTAAGATACAGTATATTCTTCTGCACATAGTAAGAGTTTGGTGTCATTCTCCCACACAGGTTCTCAGAAGTCCGGCTCTGCAGCTGCTCCTGCCTTACCGATTTATGTGGACTTGGCATACATTCCCAACCACTGCAGTGCCAAGAACGTGGACCAGGAGTTTTTCAAACGCATTCGCTCTGCATACTATGTGGTGAGCGGGAATGATGCAGCAAGTGGTGAACCAAGCCGAGGAGTCCTTGATGCACTGTTGGATGGCAAAGCTCAGTGGGGATCAAACCTACAGGTAACATTTCCCACTGTACATTCTTTAAGTTAGCAGCAGAACTATCACTAAATAATTCATGCACCCACTAGCTGAGGTAGGGCATACGATATAAGCAAATCACAGGATGCTGAAAGTCCAAGTGACATCACCAGCATAATTTTGCCATAATAATGTAAACATGCACATCTCATCGGGGTTGTTACATTTCACAGAATTTAACAGAGGGCTGTGCATTATAATAACATACAGATGGATACAACTTTGGGCTTTGCTATACGTCCATCAGATAAGCTAGGGCCCTGTTTGGAAAGAGTAAAAACCAAGAGGGCGAGGCCTGATATTTGCATTTCACTGAGGATGGAGGTAGGCGCGAGTGAGTGCTCTTACTTTAACACTTGAGTTAAAAATGTTGTGGATTTACATACCTGGAACAACAAAAAGTGTCTGAACTAATGCACTTCTGTAAAACACTAATTATCTTGATTATCAGCGCGCAGATTTTATTCAACCAGCTCAAGTGAAACAAAATCTTAATGTTTGAACACATATTGGCAGATTCACAAATGTCTACACTGTGTGGAACCCAGGTTTTCAATTATTTTCTATTGCCCTTGTCACACCCTTTCCTGCGCTTATCGTCTCAGCTTTGTCAGTTAGGACATTTCCTGATCTCTTGTCTCCCTCTCAGGTGACACTGATCCCCACCCACGACACGGAGGTGACCCGTGACTGGTACCAGCAGACACATGAGAAGCAGCAGGAGCTCAACATCATGGTCCTAGCCTCCAGCAGCACCGTTGTCATGCAGGACGAGTCTTTCCCCGCCTGCAAGATCGAGTTTTAAGATCCTTGTTTACTCTCTCTCCTCCTAGCCTCCCCAGTGTAGATCTGTTTTTAATTGCTCTTCTCTATAGCCTGATAAATCTGTCTCTGCTCTGGGCACTTGACCGAAAGCAGAAACAGATCTGGATAATATCTATTTTTTTCTAGAGTTTTTATTCATTTCTAAGCTTGTTGTGGCTATCACTATTTGTATTTCAAATGTAGTTTTCTGACAGTTGTCCTCTGCTACGTTATTATTACTCAGTCCTGTAAAAGGGAGAAAGCATTTTTTTTTTCTGTTCCTTAACTCAAATCTTTCCCATACCCTGTGAGACAATGGAGTCTTTGTTTATTGGCCGAGACAAAAAAAAAGAGTGTCATAAAGGAAACAATATAAAACTGATGTTTGGTTGCTTGTCTTCTAATTGGCCTAAATTTAAGCACAAGTCTGCGCACCTTAGAGCCAGCGACAAAATGCGAATTCCAAACATCAAGCCTTTCACAATACCAGTGATCAATTGAATACGTTTGCTGATAGAAAATGATCATTACAGGCTGCTAATTGTGATTAATTTCCTTTCCTCTAATTGTACTTTCCGTCTTTCTTCTAAAACAATGACAGTCCCAGTGTTGAACTTTGTTCCTCCTACTGACATAGTAAGATAGAAAATGTTCAAGTAGACCCCAGTGGTCCTTTCAACATGTCTTTATAGTAGTATAAAGAGTATATTTGCTGTAGGATATGGAAGACCATATTAAAAAAAAAAATCTGTATTGTAGTGAATTATGATATTTCTACGGTTATTTCAAAGTGAAAATCAATCGTTACAGTAAGAATTTCTCAGTGGCTGTTTATTTCTTACAGTGAATTTGACAAATAAGTTCTCTCTATAATTGTTCCTGTAGTCTTTGATGTATTTTTTCCAGTGTATTTCCAGTTAACATATTGTTGCAGTGGATCATGAGGAGAGCTGAAGGCAGAGGGGGTGAAACCAGTACAAAATCATCATCCTGATCTTTGGATTCTACTTGTTTATGTCTTTACATACAGAACAGCACTCCATGTTCAAAGCTCCTTATAGGAAAGAAGACAAACCTCATACCAGTTGCTGCGTCGGAAAGATCTTTATACAAAAGCTGTGTTAAAGAATCAAGATTGTATTCCATTACAACAATAGGAACATGTGGTTGCGCGGAGAGATTGTGTTTGCCTGGTGAACAAAGATATGAACTGGTTCGATTGAAAGTAGAGGTTAGACTGTCACCCACATGTGCCTTTCTGTCCTGCTGTGCTGGAAGGGAATTGTCATAGAAATGTAAGGTATTTCAGTGTGCGGTACATCCACAGCTCTGTGGCAGAGGCTACGGCGAGCTGGTCTCTGTTGTTCTGAGTTTTGTCTGTGAGAACGTCAGTGCACAAAAAGGTCTTAGTTGTACATATTGAGCATAAAATGGCACTTTTAAAGCACCAACTCAGTATTTCCGCAGTTGAATTTTAGATTTTCTTGAGCTGCCACTTAAAGAAGCACAAATAGTAACCAGTGTGCAAAACTTAAAGCAGTTTTTGCTTTTTTTCAAATTAAGCAACATAAAATGTATAATTACAGCTATTGCACTGAAAACCTGTGCTATTTTATTTCTGGGTACTTTTAGTTATTGCAGAAAATATAGTTTGTCTTTCAAAATTGTTTTTAGCCACAATCTCCTTAACTTATTACATCTTGTTTTTAAATTGTTATCATTTAACTGGCAATTTATCTTTCTTTTCAGTGGTAAATCAGTGGATGTTTTTAAGTGACACAAACTTAATATTAAGTGTAGATGTGTTTTAATTTGATATTGATAATTTTATATTTTGATAAGTTTTGAGTAATTTAATAGATTTTAACCAGGAATAAAACCAACTATTCAACAAATTACAGGACCAACGCACCTCACTAGGGTTGCTATTTTATGATCCACAGCAAAAATCCAGAAATTCCACTGTATGATATTTTACTCCCTCAACTCATCTAGGGATGCATGTATAACAGATGCATGTTCATAAAGGCGATGACTTTTTAAAAAACCAGAGGGCTGCAGGGAGTGGAGCACAAACCTCAGCGGTACTAGTTGATTTGAATGTGAAGATGCAGATTACCTTTACGTTCTCTGTGGAGGACTTTGATCTCCTGGCTGCCTTGTTTACTGTGCATCATATGGTACATCTGAGTCATTGTTCACACTGGCAGTAACAACCTTTCGTTGGCCTGCAATACATCCCGACTGTGCAGGGAGGAAAACTTTGTGTGCAGATTATACCCACCACAGTTTCTTTCTTTGGATGGTAGGATGCAGTTTGACAAACAATATGATTTCTGTCAGCAGATTAAAATGTTGTCAGCTTGATGAACAAGTTGCAATGTCTGTGACTTTGGGGAGATGATGTCGAGTTGAGGTTTCTATTGCCTGCTGATTTAAAAGGATCCATTAACAGCATCTTTGATGAAACAGGGTTAACCGTGACGCCAGTGTTTTCCTGTTAACCCACTGCGTCAGTGAATGACGCTGTAATCTGCATTCCTATTTAATACTGCATCACTGTAAAGGCTAGTAATTACAAAATCAACACTACTCACCTATAAGCAGACCACTCAAAACCCAGACTGCCAGACATGAGGGACTCAGTTCACTCATGTCAACACATTTCTAGAGGACTTCCTAATATTCACACTTTTTCCAGACAAAGCTTAATACACACACTCACACATAAGCGCTGCATTTCCGTATTGTGCAAAAAAAAATAAAAAATAACTGTGGCATTCAGACATGTCTGCCGTGAAACAAATAATCATAAACACCGTTGGTTTTCAGTGAGCCCTGCTTGTATGTGCATGTGTACCTTTTTTGAGTTATCCTGTATTGTAATAGCTAAAGAAAAACTGACAACATAGAAATGCTATTTTAAAAGATGTATATTTAAGAAGCTAAGCTGTCTGTTACAGAGAAAGCACATGTAACCTGGCTATGCTGTGCTGTAAAGAAAGCCTTGTGGTTGTTTTTTTCCTCCTTTCTGCTTCATGGTTCTACTTTCATCTCTTGTTTTAAGTGCAATATTATCTTTATCTCTCTTTAAATGATTAAAAAAAGTAAAATAGAAAACACATTTATTGTTAAAAGGTGTTAAAGACCAATAAAAGGAAAAAAAAGAAAGAGAAATGTCTCCCTCTTCTTTTCTTTGTGTATAATTGGATAAATGTTTTCCTTCTATAAACTTTCAACTGATTATGGACACAATTTCTAGGCCACTGGTTCCCCCACCAACTCTACTCACAGGTTGCATATCTATGTGCAGTTTGACTGATAGGGTTTTTTAGTACTTTTTAGAGGCCTGTGGAGCTAAACCCCCAGCATTTAAACAACAAGACCTAAGAGTTTGCTCCTAGTAAGTGTTCCAGTAAGCCATATCAGTGAGTGAGCATGCCCAATACAACCAATCACAATGTTTACAATAACTTCCGGATAGAATACCCCTCGGTCACATACATACAATTTAATGGCAGCAACTTGTTTACTGTTTTCTTTTTTTATGATCAAAGTGTATACTGTTAGATCCTGAGTCACCCCTGTTCAGGAGGTACTGGACCAGCTCTCCGTCTTAAAGGGTCCGATCCTGTAGGCCTATGGGTATTACCCTATTAGGTATAACTGAGGACTGTTTAAGCTGGTGTGGAAGAGATTCGCCTAGCTTCTCACTGTCTTCTTCCGAACGCCTACCCTGCTTACTCTGAAATGGCACCTGACTGAATAGCCCTAGAGCCAAATACCACCCCAGCCACGCCCGTTAATAACAGCTCTCTTCTCATTGATCAGTGCACTTGGTATAGTTGCTAGGATTGTGTTTAGCGGCCAGGAAAATAGGCCCCAAGGATAAGTTAATTTTGTTGGCTAGAGCAACCTATAAGAACCTTAAAGATGTTAAACACACTTTACCTAATGAATTACTACCTTAGTGAAGAAAGAAATTCAATGTCTACTACTGGTACTTTAAATGCAGCGATTATATATTTTATTTCAAAATTAAGCAAAGGCAAGCATACAACCTAAACTGATTAAAACTTTAGTAAACTGATAAAAAATCGGCGAGATGGGTGTAACGGTCTTATGACTATGAGTCATTGGGAGAGAAGGGTCAGCAAGGGGAAATAAAATAGCCAAATAAGGACATCTCTGGCCCAACTGAATTTACGGATGAACAAGCTATGTTACAGTAGTCACGTAGACAGGAAAAGGGTGGTAGCTGATTTGACAAAGAAACTCAGCTACGGAGTAGGATATATAAAGAGGAGTCAGAGAGAGATCGGGTTATTCCCTGGCGGATCTCAGAGGCATCGGACTCGGAGCAAGACCATCACCAAGAGCCTAAGACAAGAAATGGGGATTTGAACAGCAAACAACCAGAAAATACTTCAGAGATTTCTTCAGGGGACTTCAAGAGATCGAGCCACAGAGGGTAACCACAACATCCAAACCAACTGAAGAATCATCGGACTCAGAAGTTTTTCTCTCTCTCAACTGTAACGAAGACTGAAGACTTTTGAAGACAATTCGAAGGCTTTGGACAAAGCCTCGAGTTTCTACAAGACTCCACAGATCAGCAGAAGAGGGAAAGATCTCCTTGGCCAGGACGACTCCTTTCCCTCCCCTTCTCCCCAAAAAGAAGACATCAAAACACTCAAGCTCAGCTATCATAATCAGGTTTTGAATTTTAGAGATTTTTTATCAGTGTACTCAAGTTTTAATCAGTTTAAGTTGTATGCTTGCCTTTGCTTAATTTTGCAATAAAATATATTAACACTGCATTTAAAGTACCAGGAGAACCGGGCGAAAACACCATAAGAACCTTAAAGATGTTAAACACACTTTACCTAATGAATTACTACCTTAGAAAGAAATTCAATGTCTACTACTGGTACTATAAATGCAGTGATTATATATTTTATTGCAAAATTAAGCAAAGGCAAGCATACAACTTAAACTGATTAAAACTTGAGTAAACTGATAAAAAATCTCTAAAATTCAAAACCTGATTATGATAGCTGAGCTTGAGTGTTTTGATGTCTTCTTTTTGGGGAGAAGGGGAGGGAAAGGAGTCGTCCTGGCCAAGGAGATCTTTCCCTCTTCTGCTGATCTGTGGAGTCTTGTAGAAACTCGAGGCTTTGTCCAAAGCCTTCGAACTGTCTTCAAAAGTCTTCAGTCTTCGTTACAGTTGAGAGAGAGAAAAACTTCTGAGTCCGATGATTCTTCAGTTGGTTTGGATGTTGTGGTTACCCTCTGTGGCTCGATCTCTTGAAGTCCCCTGAAGAAATCTCTGAAGTATTTTCTGGTTGTTTGCTGTTCAAATCCCCATTTCTTGTCTTAGGCTCTTGGTGATGGTCTTGCTCCGAGTCCGATGCCTCTGAGATCCGCCAGGGAATAACCCGATCTCTCTCTGACTCCTCTTTATATATCCTACTCCGTAGCTGAGTTTCTTTGTCAAATCAGCTACCACCCTTTTCCTGTCTACGTGACTACTGTAACATAGCTTGTTCATCCGGAAATTCAGTTGGGCCAGAGATGTCCTTATTTGGCTATTTTATTTCCCCTTGCTGACCCTTCTCTCCCAATGACTCATAGTCATAAGACCGTTACACCCATCTCAGTATTTCACAACAAGTTCAACATGTCTCATAATCCTTTTACTCCTCTTATTCTTACACACACACATTTTAATAAATACTATTAAAATCATGATCCCTTTCATTGCATTTCGTAGTTAATCATTTTCTTTTCATTTCTTAGTTGATCACATTATACGGTAGTTGTTGCATCTAATACATTACACATGGTACTGCTACACAATGAGTTGGAAAGTACCTGACACTCTTTTGGTTACCATAGAAATTATACTCATTTGTGTTATTCAGTTGGAAAGTACCTTGCAGTTCCATGGCTTTAGTGAGCCATTGTTTGTTGTGTTAGAGTGCTGGGATCTCAACTTATTTGACAATACATATCATTCATCTAAAATGCATTTTTTATTCTTTCGTATCTCAATAACATTAGGTTGGGGACCTCATTTACCTGTTGGGCCACAGAAAATGAACCCAAAATTAGTCCGACCGGCTGTGAGATGTCACTGATTGGAAGATTTGGTTTATAAAAGATACAAGCAAAACAACAGAGTACATAAACTGGAACTGGCTCAACTCAATACATGGCAGCCGTCATTGATGTTATTAAATACAAAGTTGCTTTTCCTGCTATGACATGTCAAAATGTTTGCAGTGAAAAGGGTGCATGTTTTACTATGTTGACCATCTCAGGTTAGCATGCTAACATTTGCTAATTAAGCAAAACACAAAGCACAGCTAAAGCTGATGGTTAAGTCATTAGTTTTGCAAGTCTTTAAACCAAAGTATTGGACAAATTAAAATGTTGACCTCATGGTTTTAATATCTTTACCAAACGCCAAAAAGTCAATCTCATGGCATAAAAAAAGGATTACCAAAGGCATTAGGATGTATCCTCTCTGGAAAACAAATGTTCAACAGTCGGACATTACTCTCCCTACAGCCATGCCACTTAGTGTGACTAAGAAAAAAGTAATAAACAAACAAAATAAATAAATTGCGTGGAAAAATCAATTACTCTTCTCCTTTCCTATCTTGTTAATCCTCTTCCGGCCCATTGTTGGGTCAGGAACCAAAGGATTTGTACTCCAGTTTTCCTTCCTCACTGTCTCAGAGTGTAAGGATGATGTAATCGAGGGGTGGCGGGGTCCAAACACAGGAACAGTGTGGACTTTGTTCAGACTCTGTAAACCCTTTTTCAACAGTCTGAGAGTCCAAAGATCTGCAGGGTGAAAGCGTTGAGGCCCTGCGGTGCTGATGTGTCATGCAAAACAAGCTGAACAGAGACGGCAGTTGGTGGAGCATCAACTCCCTGTTTTTGTTGTCAGACACTGTTTTGTCTTTGTGAAGCTGATACTGTGTTGGAGGAAGGAGCAGACTGGAAGCTAGAGGACAGTCACCGCTGTGAGAAGCTGCTGAATGGATGCTGCAATGACATCACCTCCTGGGTCACATGACCAGGATGGAGAACAGGGGGAACAACAGATGTGACAGTTTCCCTTTTCTTCAGAGGTGGAAAATAACCAAGTATATTTAATAAAGTTTAGGGCTGGGTATCATGTTAAATACAAGTACTGACTTCCATATAATACTTTTCTCAATACCTTACTTAGAGGACTAACTTAGTACATCTGGTCAAGTACTGTACTTAAGGACAATCTGACGTACCTGCACTTAACTAGAGCACTTTAAGCTACTTTATACATTTACTACACTACATTTCAGAGGGAAATATTGTACTTTTTACTACATTAACAGCTGTAGTAACTTTGCAGATGATCATGCTACATACACAACCTATAACACTTCCTCTTATAACACCTCTAACTCCTAACCTCTAACATGCACGTCCTGTGCTCTTCTTCTTCTATGCCCTACAATTACCTTGTATTGATTGCACTTTTTTATTAACTCTTACTTCCTTCCCTAGGTATTTACCCCATTGATGTGATATGCGCTATGAGCTCTTACTAGTACTTATTGCTGCTCTTACTAGTATGTTTTGTCAGTTGTAGATCTGTATTTGATGCTCTGTTGATGCTTGTATGCTGGTCCTCAAATGTAAGTCGCTTTGGATAAAAGCGTCAAATGAGTAAATGTAAATGTAATGAGCTTGTAAATGCTGCATCATTTCTACGTGAACTACCCAACAGTAAATAAAATGGTAAGAATTAGCTCCACGTCAACCAGCTACAGCATTAAGATGTTTCTTACACAGTAAAGCAATCAAGTTAATTATAATATTTTAACAATAAATAATGTAACACTGATGGGCTCATTCTGCTGTCTATGTTTTTTTTTAAAACTTAAGATCAAATAATACTGATAATACTTTCTTTAACAGTTATTTAAATACTGTGATATTGCTATTGAGCCATCTGAATACTTCTTCCATCACTGGATGAATATAAACATGTTTTACCCCCCCCCCCCTTTTCATTAATTTAAAGAAGACACAATATTGTCTAAACACAAACAGCTGTACAAACATTTTGCCTTAACAAGAATTTAAAATTGGCAAAATTCTGATTTCGAATTCGAATCAAGATTATTACAAATCTAACCAGCCATTTGATACCAAATTTAAAGTTTGATACTTAGTCCTAATCAAGTACGTTGTTTAACGAAAAGTACGGCAATTACGTACCATTTCTGTTTTGGGAGATCATCTATTTTTCCTCCACTACTTCAAGAGGGAAATATTCTACTACAGTTGCAGGAAAAAGGATATGAATCCTTTGGAATTACTTTCATGTCTGCATAAAGTGGTCATAAGATTTGATCCGATCTGTTCAGTCACAACAACAGACAAACACAGTCTGCTTAAACTAATGCTACACAAACAATTATATGTTTATATGTTTTTATTAAACACACTGTGTAAACATTCAGTGTTACGGTGGAAAAAGTATGTGAACCCTTGGATTTAATAACTGGTTGACCCTCCTTTGGCAGCAATAACTTCAACCAAACGTTTCCTGTAGTTGCAGTAGTCAATGGTCAGAAGGAATTTTGGACCATTCTTCTTTACAAAACGGTTTCAATATTCTTGGGATGTCTGGTGTGAATCACTCTCTTGAGGTCATACCACAGCATCTTAATCAGGGTTGAGGTCAGGACTCTGACTGGGCTCTAGAAAGCATAATTTATTCTGCTGAAGCCATTCTGTTGTTGACTTACTTTTTTTGCTTTGGGTCGTTGTCCTGTTGGATCACCAATCTTCTGTTGAGCTTCAAATAGGTGGACAGATGGCCTTACATTATCCTGCAAAATTTCTTAAACTTTGGAATTCATTTTTCCGTTGATAATAGCAACCCTTTCAGACCCTGAGGCAAGCGAAACAGCCCCAAACCATGATTCCCCCTCCACCATACTTCACAGTTGGGATGAGGTTTTGATGTTGGTGGGCTTTGCCTTTTTTCCTCCACACATTGGGTTATGTATTCCTTCCAATCAAATCAACTTTGGTATCATCTGTCCACAGAATATTTTGCCAGTAGTGCTGTAGAAATTCCAGGTTACTTTTTGCAAACTTCAGACATGCAGCAGTGTTTTTTTTAGACAGCAGTGGCTTCCGACTTGGCCTCCTATGAACTCACATTCAAGAGATTTCTGTGAGTCTTCAGCTGACACTCTAGGATCCTTCTTAATCTCATTGAGCATTCTGCGCTGTGCTCGTGCAGTGGTTTTTACAGGACGGCCACTCCTAGGGAAAGTAATAACAGTGCTGAACTTTCTCCATTTACAGACAGTTTGTCTTACTGCGGACTGATGGACATAAAGACTTTTAGAGATACCTTTGTAACCCTTTCCAGCTTCATGCAAGTCAACAGTTCTTAATCTTTGGTCTTCTGAGAGCTTTTTTGTTAGAGGCATGGTACACATCAGGCAACGCTCCATGAGAACAGCAAAATTAAAATTGTGTTTTTTTTAATATTGCAGGCCAGGTCTAACCAACCCCAATAATCTCATCTATTTCACTGGACTCCAGGTTGGCTGACTCCTGACTCCAATTATCTTTTAGAGAAGTCATTAGCCTAGAGGTTCACATACTTTTTCCACCCTGCACTGTTAGTGTTTACACAATGTGTTCCAAAAACATAAAAACATATAATTGTTGGTTTGGTATTAGTTTAAGCAGACTGTGATTGTCTATTGTAGTGACTTAGACAAAGATCAGATCACATTTTATGACCAATTTATGCAGAAATCCAGGTAATTCCAAAAAAAATCTTTTCCTGTGACTGTAACCAGCAAAAAATCACTTCCCTCTCCTTCCCTGTACTCCTCAGCTCCAATTGAACATCCGTCACACTGCGATAATGCTGACTCCAGGCATCTGGACAAATTTACTTCTAACAGATTTACGCGACAGTAACACCGTCTGACTTCAGACGTAATTTAGCTGCTGAGGTCTGAGTATCATCATCAGGGAGAAATACACGCCTGTTCACATCCTGTCTGGAGCTGTTTTTTATGGGTTGGGCTGGAGCCCTTAGAGAAATCCTAATGCTATGGCATACAGTGATAATGTGCCAAGATTTAGGGGAAGACCCCTTTCAGTTTCAACATAATGCCCTTGTGTACAAGCAGCTCTATAAAGAAATAGTTTTCCCAGTTTGCTGTGGAATCACTTGACTGGCCTGCACAGAGTCCTGACCTGAACACCTTCGGGATATCTGGAACACCGAGTGTGAACCTCACCTGATCACAAACACCAGTGTTGGACTTCACTGATGCACTTGTGGCTGGGAAAATCAAAAGACTGAAACCAAGAGTGGAGGCTGTTATATTAGCAGATTGATGGGCATGATTATTGAGTGACATGTTCAACAATCAGATACGGATGCAATGTTCAGATGTCCACATAGTTTTGTGTAAGACTCTTATTGGATTTCACAGATTTAAATTATTTATTATTTACTATTAAACGTTTTATATCAGTCATCATATTCAAGTAGATCTAGCTGTTTTTCTGACATAATGAGGTAATCCACATCTTTTACTTTATTACTTTGCCTCAGTTTGCCTTATCTACTGGTAAAGTAGATGAGGCAAAAAATGGATGATTTGCAATGAAACATTTCAAAATGTAATTATGTAAATGCAACACAAAAAAATTGAATACAGTATGTTTGTAAGAACTTTGTGGCAATTGCTAAATTCGACGTACATAACTGTAGATATTTAATTATTATATATATATATTATATTGCAAAGGCATGTTTACGTAACGTTTATGGCAAGTTTACATAAAATCTTTCTTTCTATAAATGTTTTTATACTTGATTATTAAGTTGAACTGGTTTATTTTAGAGGGCAGAAACCATATTACCGAACCAAACAATAAAGTTAACCCACACATGGAATTTACATTCCAAAGCTGTATTTTGTAACATTGTTGGAAGAATTACAGTCTATTGTGGATGTTCCATATACAGTAATGATCTTTCTAAAATCAAATTATTAACTTCACACAGAGGAAATTATTCCAGAACAACAGAGAGGAAACATTTGTGGAAGTGGTTGAGCTGTGGAGTCCATCGGCTTGGTACAGTCAGCACAGATTTAAGGAAAACACACATGGTGCATTTAAACCAAAGCTTATTAGCCAACAGGTTGAAATATCAGACATGAAACAAGAGAATGTTTCAGTTCACAAAGCATTCAGAAGGGCAGCTACCAAAGCTCAGCAGGGAGATCTTGGATTATTATTGATATTTCATTACTAAACAGTCTATCAGAAGGTTCGCTGTCAATGATTAAAAGGTAGATTTCAGAGCAGCTTTTAAAGGGTCAATTCTTTACAAAAAATACACCTCTAGTGGTGTCCAGCCATGGAGATTTGGTTTAATTTGTCCAGGTTTGGAGACATCCGTCTTTGAGATTTCTGACTCAATTTCAATGCACTGGAATTTAACAAAATTTAGTTTGTGGTCCTCACAGCCCCCCCCACCCCCCCACTTGAAGTGTACATCATGATGTGTCTGTTTCTGCTGCACTTAGCTGCATTTTATTTTTATTGATAAACATTTCCACATCGTCCAAGCATTAAAAAACGTTTTGTGAAATTGTGACTTTTTCTAAATTTTCTGTGAGTTACACGTTTTTTTTTAAATGTGCAAATGAAATATGCCACCGAAAACACTGTATAGAGTACAGCAGTTCCAAAGAAAAACATTTATTGAGGTCTGAATTATCCAAAGTAATGTCAACACTGGTTGTGGAAACAAACATTGTTGCCGTCTCAAAACCTGGACAAATAAAAACCAAAACTGTCTGCATGGTCAGGTACCAGAAGAGGCCAGAAGGATTTTTTTTGTTTGTTTTTGTGATGATTGAGCAAATTGAGCCAAGACAACATGACACCTTAGCAAATTGACCCTTTAAGCAAACAGCACCTGCTGCACAAAAGCAAAGTGAGTGATGATCCGTACACACAGACAGGATGACTCACAGCTGTACAGTACATCTCCATGTAACATGAAATCCCACAGATTAAACAGAGAATTGCACATCAGCATACTCATCTACCTGAATTGCTTCTCAAGCATGTGTGTACCCCCACACAACACACACACACACACACACACACACGTATACACACACACACACACACACACACCTGCTACATGACTGCTTGCCACAATAAAAGCATATTTAATTTAAAATGCCCCTCCTGTTTGTTCAGTGATAAAATGAGAGATTAGCTTACAGATCTTTCCAACATCATGAGGTGATTTTACAAATATACAATAGCTATGGTACAATTAAATATCTGATGTGGGTATCAAAAATACCAGACTTGTTTTCCCTCCAAGATGCAATTTCAAAATAAATATTATTTTCTCTATCAGTTCCTACCGATTATATTAAATCTTCAATGAGGCTTAAGGACTTTGGCAGTAAGCAGTGCACACACGGTTTGACCGGGAGATTAAACACTTATTAGATTTTACTGGCAGTAATGAAGGTTCAGCTGCTGTCATTCAGCTTTTGATTTGTTTGTTTTGAAATCACAGATGCAGGTACTAAACATGTAGCGCCACAGAAAAACAGAACAGCCAGAGGTTGCGTTTTCTCTGTCTTGTACTGCAAGTCATTTCCTGTGTTTCTCATAAAAGTATTGAGTCTATAAGTCTCTACATCCTAAGGAGAAAGAAAGAAAACAGCAAAGCTTGTGCTTACATACTGATGATAAAGCACGGCTGCCTAAAAATGGCTGAAAGTAAGAAAGACGCAAGATAGACAATTTAAAGCTCCATTAATCAATATCTTTAAGGTCACAAAAATTAAATTGAACACGTCCTTTAGCTCATTGTTTTAGTTTTACAAAATATTTCCTGTATGGTTATACCTCAACACTCTCATCAAGCCCTGATAAATTTCCTGTACATTACCTGCCCAGCATATAATGGCAGGCAGACAATGTTATCGTCTATCTGGTGAGCACAGTGGAGCATCTAGCTGCTAAAGGGCCAGATACTTTTCTCAGGAGTTGGTAGAGAGCAAACCAGTGCTGAAAGGAAAGTGAATATTGAACTTCAATTCATCGTGTGGATCCAAACTCCAATGAGGTGACAGATAACTAGGCAACTGATGGCTAACACCTTAGCTACTTCATACGGTGATCACATGTCAGGGCTCTGGGCGTTTCTGCCCTCTAGAGGTCAAACATTGACTAATGCAGCTTTAAAGAAAAGGCTTGCATAACAGCATTAAACGACAGTAAAAGAGAGTTGTTAAGTTTAGACTTGACAATAAAGCTTCACCTTACAACAAGTGGCTTCCTACACCTTTACAGATGGATGAACTGAACCGGTGGACTGTCAGAAAGCTTTTTAAAAAGGCAATGAACAGCATGGGTGGCATGCCCAACATAGAGCCTAGTGTGAGAATCACAAGCCAGAGGATATGGGAGGCCAAGTGGGATGTAGCTCAGTACAATGCCTCTCTGCTCATGACCGACAAGGATAATGCTTACAGATGTAACCACTGTAGTTTCTGACAGGTCAGTAGCCTGTTGTTCTGGAGGTGTCCACGCCCTACGGCTCTGTTGTGTGAGTGGCTCCGACCTCTAGAGGCGTCTCAGGACTAGGGAGGCTTTCTGGACTGTCCATCCACAACTCCATCGACTCCTGAGTGTCAAAGAACTCATCAGGTCCCTCTGGAGACTGGGGCGTCTGGGAGCTGGAGCCCGCCTCACTGCTGCTCTCTCTGAGTTCCAACAGCACAGGAAGAGAGCCGGGGAGACAGTAACCCTCCATCCGACTCAGAGTGAGCTCAGCTAACGCAGAGCAGGGCGGTCTCAGGCCAGGATCTGAAATCGCACCGCTGGAGGCATCCACGGCTGCAGAATCCACGGCTGCAGAATCCACGGCTGCAGAATCCACGGCTGCAGAATCCACGGCTGCAGAATCCACCTCTGGCACTTCCTGTGTGTATTCAAGATCATCAGGCTGGTGATCAGTAACAGCGCAGTGCTCAGCATCATCCTCTGGTGAGTTATTTGGAGTCAGAGGGACTTCAGAGGGGTTTGAAACACCAGGGCAAGTTGGGTCAAGGACTTGTGACCCAAAGACAGCCACTGGCTGTGTAGAAATGTTTTGAGAGGAGTGAGTTTCCTCGCTGCTCTGAGAGGTGAGGGAGATCTTATCACTGAAGCTGAAGCGTGGGGAAGTGTCAGCTGTAGTGGGAGAGGATGGTCCAGCGCTGGATACTGTGCTGGATGGGCCACTGCTGTCTGCAGAACAGAAAATAAACCCGCAGTACTCGTATGAGAGGGAATAAGAACATAGACAAAACTAAATTATTATGATTAATTTAGCTAGTTTACGTGTTTCATTTGCAAGAAAAAAAAAACAAAGAGTTGGTTCATTGGGTTCTGCTGAGCAATGAGTCTGGAAAGATGACAGACTGCTCTTAACAACTGTGAGGCTGTGAGGGACGACTTGTTTTCCATAAATAATCCACAGTCTGAAACTGAAACAGCTGAGGGAGTGCAACCTAGAAATGTCATACTGGTGGGATCAAGAAGATGCTGCGATACTCACACCAAGGAGGTCTGTCGGAACGAGATCTGAGAGAGATGGAGGAAGAGACTCTCTGAGGGATGTACGAGTCCACTGACGGCTGGTTGTGTGCGCCAAACATGGCTGACAGAGCTGCGGGCACAGAACAGAGACCACGAGTCAAGTAAAATGACAAAGATTACGATGTCCATAATGCAAAATATAACATGATTTTGTGTTTGTTTCTAACCTCTGGTAGTCCTCGTGTGTGGATCCCCTGCACTTTCGCACACACCGGCGAGGAACTCGTTGACTTGTTTTAGCGACAGCGAGTTGTGCAGCGTTTCCAGAGGATAGATGGAGGGCACCATGGAGCAGCCTTCGAAGCCTGTGACAGAGGAGAGACATGGCGCCCGCAGGCACATCAGCCCTCGGTTTGACCGGGCAGTCTGAAGAGGAGCTGGTAGAATGACTTCAGCTGACGCCCGACACCACCGCCCCAATGCCACTCATACACTACACCTCAACACGGTGCTCTGAAATCCTGCTCCTATTACTGAACGGGCCCTAACACGCTGTGAACTCCGGCCAGCCTCTACGGTTCATTTCCACACAGGCAAGTTGCAAAAACCATGCTGGACGCCAAGACAACATGACACCATAGCAAACGGTAACAAGTCAAACCTTAAAAAATCATAACATCTTCCTTTCTTGTTAGTCCCAACACACGGCAGCACACAGGGGTCATAAGCTGCCCAGATTGCAGATCCGGTCCAAAACACGTCATCGAAGGCAGTTCATCCACACATGACAACCAAGCCGCATTTCACCAGTGCTATTCACAATCACAAAGCGTCAAACCACAGCTTGCCTCGATCGTTTAAAACCTCAGAGGAGGACGTTTTTACTGTGCTCACCTGCACGGGGTGTGAGTACGGCAGATGTACAGCAAATAAGCAGGAATCACATGCTGGTTGAGGTCAGGTAGGAGGGCACCTGGCATTCAAATCTGATTCAAACAGAGCAGCGGATTCCAAATGCACAGAGTTGAATGTAATGTGTATTAATGACACCAGTTTCTGTATCGTTACGAAGCATGGAGATTCAGGATAGTGATGATAAATTATGCGCTTAGAGTTGCAATTATTAAAAAAATCTTGAATATTGATGTCTATGAGAATCTTCATAGACATCTTGAATATTGAGCAGAGACAGCTTGATGCCAAGATGATGCTGCTTTGTCAGCAGTAATCAGTTTCATTTAAACATATAAATATTCGTATATTATGCTGTCAAAAACCAACTGCCAATAACGCTATGTGCAATTTGTTCATTTATATACAGCTTGCGGAGGAATCTGCAGATAATGTAGATGTTTCTATATCATTTCTACTGCTGTATATAGGGGTGGGTATACCTGAGAGACCAATAGTGTGAGGAATGTAAATGTTTTTTCTACAAAACTCTTCCTTGCACCAAACTTCTCAGTGCATCAGTGTTTAATATTGCATAAACACAAGCAGCAGGATTTAGCCTGAACATAATTGTCTAAAATTAGCAACGTTTCCGGATTTAGATCAGGACAAATCCGATCAGAGACTAAGAACATGACGCGCATTCAACGATGACTTTTTACAGCTGACAGTTTGATACTTTCTGCTACAGATGCATTTCTGTCTGCGATCACTGCAGTGTATTGAAACATTAGTGGGTTAGGGTTAGAAAAGATGTGTGTTGCTGTTTTACTGTGGGCATAATTGCACCACTTAAAATTCATGATGTACAAGCCATTGTTACTGAGCTCAGTAATATTGAGTTCGGGGGAGTGTACATGTTCTTTTACAACAGCGATTGAGAAGTGGGATCGACCTGAAGTCTGAAATTATAACCTGCGAAGTATCAAAGTTTTGGCATCATCATACTGGCTGGCTGTAATCTTTTTAAACAGAAATTTGACTGCATATAGTTTTTTATATCTTGATGTTTTCGAGCTATGCTTCACAATGTGCTACTTGAATTATCCACTTTGAACTGAAGTGAAACAATGGTGTGTTGTATCAATAAAAGTTAATGTACTTAAATAAATACCACAGTAATTGAGTATGGTGACAGGTTTCTCTACAAGAAAATCTATATTTTTCTTACATTAAAATTGTGTCCCGCAGGTGGGCCAAAGAATTTATTAGGGAAAGGGCTGCCAATATATTTAACCATTTTGGTTTTGATAAGAGTAGAATAAGTTGCCAAAATGTGCTGGTTCAAACTGCTCAAAAGGGATGATTCACTGGTTTTCTTAGTCCTCAATGATAGTAAACTGAGTTTGTTTGGGTTTTGGACTGTTAGTTGGACAAAACGGGACACTTTGACGTCATCTTGGGCTCTGGTAAATTGTGATGGGGATTTCTCTCCTTTTTACTGCTTTTTATAGACCAAACATGTAATAAATTAATATTGAATAGTCAGACTATTTGATAATAAAAAGTTATTAGTTGCCCTTCTTTTAATATCGTTTTACAGTTAAATTCTGAAAAATGTAGCTTCATTTCATAAAGTTGTTTAAAAAACAGACAATAAAAGTAACAGAATTACAAACGCTAAGTGTTTGAAGATTGGAGAAAAGGCCACTGAAACCACTGCAGAGGGGAAGGAAAGTAGTTGCAAAAATTGCCCAAAAGTCCCAAGCAGCTCACACCAACACAGCTCGCAATCTGCATAACCAAAGAAACAGGCAAGCATGCAGAAACATCAAGAGGCAAAGCATGAGAGTCAACCACAGAACAAGCGCAGTCCCAACTAAACCGTGAGCAGTGGTTGAACAGGGCGTGAGGCAGGGGGGATGGAGGGCGGGGCCAGGGGCTGACCGTGGAGGTACTCTAGGGGGTCCTGGCCGGAGATGAGCCAGTTTCGGAAGAGGCGGAGGTGGTAGGAGCACTGATGAAGGTGGTGGCTCACTGCCCTGTCCAGAGAGAAGTGGCGGCCCAGGCTAAGGTCGGTGGAGAAACGCCTCAACAACTGGGCCACATGATGCTCCTCCAAGGGCTCTGAGGAAGAAGAGGAAGAGCGAGGAAGGACAGAGCAGTGGAGGAGGAGGAAGAGGAGGGGGGAGGAGTATAAATGACATGAAATGATAGATTATGAGCAAGGAGGAAGAGAGAGAGAGAGAGAAGGGCTGAAGTAAGATACAGATGAGAGGAAACTTGGGAGTTTGGAGAGAAAGGGAGGGATTTAGAGAGAGTAAACAGGAGGGAGGGGAAGTGTTGCGTACGAAGGTGGTGGTATAAAGAGGTGGCCAACAGCTCATCCTGGCCGCCAAACAGCCAACGATCAGAAGAAGCAGCAAATCATCTCAAGCAACTTTCACGGCTCAGAACAAGACACCGAAAATAAAAACATCATGTTGCTCCTCTGCAGTATCTCAATTTTACTTTAAAAATCTGTATACACTATTGAAAATAACATTGATCCAATTAAGGAGAATCCACAAAGGAGCAAGTGTGACACAAGACATTTGCAGGAAGCGGTAAACAGTCTCGCAGAAAACTCTCCAAATAAACACTGCAGAAAGCTGTTAAATGCGCAGACACATCTCGTGTCCACGTTAACAAACAATTTAGACGACTGCCGTCATCTTGTTGCACCGTTTACACAAAGCTGCAGCTGGACATTGGTGCAAACACAAAACAGCATCACTTGGGGCTGTTGTACCTGTGGCAGTGCACCAGAGAGGTGGAGCCACTGCTGTGGTGGATGTATCATCTTGTGTTCCTGTAGTGAATAATATAAGTAAGAGAAAAACATACTAATATAGTGTGTGGAAGTTATCCTCAATGTATGCACATGGTATAAGTGTTCATTTTTGGGGGGGGGCGTTATTGCTTGGGTTGATGCTGTAGCTCACCGAAACATTTGGAGAATGTGGATGAACATTTTTCACCAGTCAGACAAGTTAAACAACCAAAAACTCTCAATTTATCTACACGAAACAATCCAACTTCAATCCGAGCGAACAGATCTGAGCAAAATCCCGACTGACCAAAACTTGCTTATTCCATCCATTTTCAAGGGTCCTGACTTCCCTCCAGACAATGTGGAAGGACAGGAAAAAAAGACACAGATAAGAGCTTCACAACCACTTTAATCTTAATAATCTGTGCTTTCCTTCTGCCTCACCGTCTGCAGTCAAGAAATGATCCAAAATCACTAAAAATACTAAAGTGGAGACATTCTATTGTAGCCACAAACACTGACATTACACTTCTTCATTAATAACTGAATATTTGCCCCTTTTTCAAGTCTTGAACACACTGGAAACCACATCTGTGCACTGAAAACATTGAAAAGCATAAGTGTGTTTATGAATGAAAACAAAACTGACCGATGTTTCTTTCAGAACAGACACAGGAGATGGGATGAACAATGCTTTAACCCTTCCTCTGTTTGTCACCAAGAGCTGATCCTGGTTCAGTCAGCTGTGATTGATCCGTATTCATCCTTTAATCCAAAGATATATACCGGAAATGTTACAAATTACAGGTTAGCATACAGGGAGTGTCATGAAGCTGAGGTCAGAGGAAGGGTTAAACATTCACGTGCTGTTGGTGGCGTTTTAACACCTCAACTCACATCCTCTACAATGATGGGAACAAGTGTGTATTTTATGTGATTACTATGTACACACGCACACCCACACCCACACCCACACAGATCTGTCCACCGGGGGGGAAAAAAACAACTAAATTATTGGGTAATGGTGATCAATTTACAAATTGTATGCAGGATGTTAAACAGGGTTCCCACCCTTGGCTCAGTACAACAGTCCATCATAAGGCTCTTTGCATTGTTATACTGCTTTTGAAACATGATAACAGTGAGGGAGGGATGAAGATTTAAAAGTTTTTTAAAAAATAGTAATGATGAATCTGGCTGCAATTACCAAAAATAGACTTGTTATTTATCGGTTTTCTAAAATAAAGGGGAACGCCACTGATTTTAACTGATTACGGTCAGTTAGCTAGTCACAGAGAATACTACTCAGCCAAAACAGTTGTATAATGTCTTCTTGGTTTAGAGGGACCAGGGTTATTATCTTGGTTTGGAGTAAACAGAAAGACTGCACTACAAACTGAAGGCGATGTTTACCAGTCAAGGAGGATCTAACAAAGGACAGTACTCCGTTGGATTGGAAGTGAACGATCCAGTGTTTGAGGGTCTGAACCTTCTTTATCGCTTGCAAGTCCCCACACTTTATGGAAGTCTAACACTTAAGTGGCTCTTTAATGAATCAGGGAATGATATTATAAAAATATTTGACATTTATCTTCAGAAATGCTTTTTCAACTGGCCCTGTAACAAAATACTTAGATGATATCTGTTATAACTTGAAGAAGAAAAACACCGGCAGTAAAGCAGAAGACACACACCAAAATACGTTGGTCTCACAATAAAGTAGTTCTTTATACTACAAATGATGGTAGACTTTTGACCTCTCAAGACTAATTCCGAAATCACTCCCTGCACTATTTTATCACTCAATGCCATTGTATTTGAGTGTTTGAATTGTGTGTGTAAATTTGTCCCCTATATAACGTCCTTAAAAAATCCACAATCAGATGAAAAAAGTAGTGTTCATGGTGTGTACACTACTTTCTGCTAACAATCCCACAATGCAATGCTCCGCATTTTAAAAAGATGAGAAAATGATGATGATTAGTAAGTGACTGGAATCTCAATTTGCTGCTTTCTACGGAGTGTCTGTTGTATTGGGAGCAGCGAATGAGTGAACGAGGAAGTGGTTTTGGACACAGCTTCAGTATTCAGACAGATGAATGCAGGGGGAAGGCCATAGTAACCACGGATATTTGTGTGGCTCGTAATACAAGAGGAGAATGGCTCACTCTCACAGCAGTAACGAAACACTGGGTTACAAACAAAAATCAAGTCAGACTCAGGCTGGATTTACAGTGGCTATATTATTTATTTTCCAATATCGTTCGGTATTAAATATTGAAGTTTAGCAAAGGTCTGTTGTTTTGTTTTGGTTAATTAGTCGATCTTATCTGCAAAACTTTTTTAAAGGGGCCATCTGTCTGTTAGTTTATATCCGAGCAGCAGTTGCGCTTGAGCATTACATGCCCAAAAAATAGACCTTCCCCAGGAGAAACCCAGCCAGGAATTTCTTTAATCCTTCAGAGAAACCACATTTCTCATATACATGGCGTTTAAGAATTCAATGTACTGCACAAAGCCGGCAGTAACCTGGTCGCTTAAGTACATGTAAACACTTACTGATCCAGAGTATTTGGTTTCAACTGTACTTAGGTAAAAAATTGGGAACAGCAATCCCATTTATCCCGCTGCTGATATACTGCGTTTTTAAAAATAAATTAAAGTAAATAGTGTGAAGATGTCTTTCTGCTACACTACTATGAGGCTTTTGTAAAAATTCGCTGACATTCCCTGTCTCTTAATTTCTTTATATCTTACAAAAATACAATGACCAGTGGGAACCCTGGTTAGAAAGAGAATGTCAGGTAGTGTTAGAAAAGTCCACAAAGCATATGGGTAAACAAAAAGTAATTAAATAACTAGAAAAAAAATTACAGAAAGCTGGAATGCTTGTTGGCCATGTGGAAAAAAAAAAAACCCAAGGTCAAAAAACAAAAGTTTGAAGACATGCAAGACAAAGGGGGGGTGAAGTGGAAAAATACTTGAAAGAAGCAGACGTACCATTAGTCGGATACTTTGCAAACGACACAGAAAATCGTTTTACTGCCGGCATAGACAACAACTCTGAGGAAAAAAAAAAAAATCACTAGTGTTACTTTGAGCCACAGTAACTTGTATATCATGTTTTTATCATTTCCCTGTTCTTTTCTAATGTGGACGCAATAGAGGAAAGATCAACCAACACCTATACAAGTGAGAGGTTCAAGAATCAGAACCTGAATCTGTTCCAGCTGTATGAAGAAGCCCTGACTGAAGTTACCGTTAAAACAGAGATATCTGATGTTTGAAGATGGCTGTGGGGCAACACATGGATGAACACCTTCTGACGACAAAGTGAGATGAGATGTTTTTAAACTTAGGATGTGAAGAGTACACACCAAGAAATATAAATCTTCGAAAAAACAAGCCCAATATTCCAGTCCAATTTGTGCTTTCCTTTCCTCTTCCTGCTAAAGACAAGATAACCAACAATCCCAGTAAGTAGTTAAATGCCATTCATCCGGTTCTCTGTCACGTACTGAGACACAGAGACAACAATGAAAAATATCAACTGGTAATCTCAAACAGAATTAAGATGCTTCAGCGTTGAAAAAAAATGGAAACAGTGACGCCAACATCACACTCACGGAGGAGCATGCTCTGAAGCAGCACAATGTGTGCGTACTCGACTGCATCAAGACTAGAATGCTTCCTTTGATTCATGAAAATGAGGTGTAACAAGATGGATGACAAAGACCAACAGCAAGGCTACATGTGAGACAACCAGGAGGATGGCAACTGAGAACAGACTTTGTGTCTGTATAATACCACAGTGACATCTACTGGACGACATGACAACGGACAATCAATACAAAAACAATCAGGGCCACAATCACAATAAACAATCAGGGCCAAGCATGGTGGCCATGTTATGATGCATAATTAAGCTGTGGATTTAATAATGACAGTTTATGATTTATTTTCACATATAATATTATTCAAAAAAGTGTTTGAATAATATCTGCACACAGTTACAGCCCTAGATTTCTAACTCCATCAGCAGAGGGCCAATATATTCAGAAAAAAAAAGGCCACAAATAAAAACAGTACATGAGAATGTAAAATTGCTGTATGAGTCTATGTATGTGACTTTATAAGTCACAACATATATTAATGAGTTTATAAGACAGATTATCATGTTTGTCTTGGAAGAATTCTTCTATAACCAAGTCTTTCTTAAGTGTGTAGATTTCACTGTAATCATGGGAAAATCTGACACAGAGCAGACTGTAATAGGAAGTCAGTGCACCCATGGACCATGCAGCAGGAAAAACAAAACATGGAAAGATGATTTTTGAGAATGAGGGACAGTTAACAGACAAACTGATTAACAGTTGCTTCATACATGCAGTAGTTCTAAAAAATATATAATAAAATAAATTGTGTGCTTTTCAGAATTCGCTAACCGCTCAACTAACAAACTCTCAAAACGCCCAATGCTGACTTGTCTAACAATAAATGAGTGTGATGAGTGTTGTTGTGGTCTTCAAACATATTACACGTAGTCTAAAGTCTGTTTGGAAGTTTTAATTGGGCCTGAGGCAGCATGTAAAGCAAATACACTAATTTTACTCAAAGTAGCGTAGAAAAAAAAAAAAGATGGAAAAATCCAGTGGTTTTGGTGGCTAGAATGAATATGAAGTCTAACTATACAGAAATGATTAAAAACATAGCTATAGAATATATGTATGGGCATACATGATATTTATTCCTTCCCGAGTTTCACTTTTCTCAAAGAGCACATACTCTTCCAGTCCAAATCAGTTCTCTAACTACTGTAACTAATCAATTTTCCATGCTAAACCTACTTACAGTACACATTTCTACTTACAGTACACATTTCTACTTAATATGTTTATGTGCCCAGTTTCCATACAGGGCAACGCTCAGGATGTCAAACTAAAAGGAAATGTGTCACTGATCTGCTGTTGCCCTGTGCAGGTTTGTGATGGAGCGCGGTCTCAAACACGTACCGTCTTTGTAGGACAGACTGCCAGTGGAGAATTTTTTGCGATGTGCACGTGCGTAGTCCTGCAGGTTAGGGGCGCTAGAGGACCCACCTAGGACAGTGGTGCTGAAGAGCCCGGCACATTGAGAGCCTGCGAGGGGGGGGTCGGGGGGGGGTTAGTCACCACTACATATCATGCTGTTACTCAAAAAACTATCCAGAGAAAGACAGAGAGAAAAGGAGGCTGAGAAACAGAGAAAAAGACAGACGAACACAAGGACCCAGAGGAGAACATGCTTTTTGTACTTTCTGTCCACCTCTATACTCCTCACAAGAGGCTGGAGACAGATTTTAAAGTTTCGCCACTATGCCAGGCTATGGGGCTAAAAGGAAAAATCCACCCTGAAATCTTTTAACAGTTTTTCTTCCCAATTTGTGACACACTCAGTGCATTAAGTGTGATTTTGCAGAGAGTGCAAAAGAGTACCACAGAAAGAGAAAATAGTGAAGAGGCAAAAGAAACAAAACGAGATCGGCCTTGGTGACGTTTCTCTGAAAAATGTCTTACTGTTGAACAACAGCGAAACAGCTGCAAACAGACGGGGTTGTTCTATAATTCTGGGGCACCAAAACGTGACGTTTATCTCTGATGTTGTAGACAGCTGAGACTGCGTCGCTGTTTATTTGCTTGATATAATTCAACACACATGCCATGACAGTGAAAATAAACCTTACTACCAAACAACAAAACTGACACAGGAATGCAACTTGGGGTGGATTTTTCTTTTAACAGCCACTACATTGTATGAGGATTATACTGAACGGGGAAAGGATCTGAGGCTTACTGTGATGGAAAGAGGAGTTAATAATAACCTGGAAGGAGCTGCATAAAGGTTAACACTTTTACTCTGAACAGAATTTAACGCCTCAGTAGTCTCTGAACATGCCACTGTACAAATATTTTTCATCACATTTAGTTCACATGGATGGACTGGAAAACAATATCACAAATGACTAACTTCTTGATGCAAAACAACAGAACGTTGAGACCATTTTAAAAACACGAGGCTCAATCTTCCAGACAAAGATTTAAATAGTTGGAAATTAAAATAACATATTGAAATGGAGAATTACCATGCAAAATACCTTTTATTCAAGGAGGACTATAATCTCTGTCCTGGTAATTGGACCATTTTAAAGCAAGTACTGCCTTTAAATTCCAAATTTCTATTACAAAACTGGAATATTGTCAATATAAAATGTTTTTGGAAACGGATTTAGATCCTAAAAACAGACATAAAATGTAGCCACCATTTTATCAAAAGTAAGTGCCTTGCATCTGGGGTCTTTCATTGATAAACACATATTTATCTCAGTCTTTAGAAATGATGTGAAACCCTGCCGCCTGCATGCATTTCCACACACAGCGAATAAAGCCCCTCAGAGTGCATTAATTACTTTAATGATAATGTCCTCTCAGATCAAAAGTCATCTTATAAAACCTGTCCTGCCCATCCCCACACACGGTTGCCATGGAAACTAGGCATTATGACACCTACCTAATCCACTTTGTTTCATCTCGGGGGACTGACGCGAGCAGAGCGAGAAGAGGCGATAACTGCCTACTTTGGAGGATGATGTCTCCGACAGAACCTGGTGGGGGAGAAAAAAAACACATATGCACACAACCCTCAGACAGTGGCAACAGTGCAGCTCGAGTGTATTTGATATCTTGCACCAGTCTACACTGCTGGCCGCTAGTTAGGAGTGTGAAATATGACCCTGGACAAGAGGAGAGGTCACAACCACAGAAGAAATGCTCTGCATCTATAAAATTCACTGATTATGTAATATAAGTAACTAAAACCTTCCACGACCACACCCACAATGAAATACAATTATTGTGTAATGTATAATGACAGCGATTCATTGCACGACTATGTGGATTAGTCTGAATCACCTCCATGGATCCCGTTTTATGATTGCGTATGAGCGGGGACTTCCTCTGAATAGTGATTGGCTCAGACAGCGGCACGGCGCGGTCGGTCTCATCTCGTGAGAGGTCCTCCAAGCTGCCGGGGTCAGGCTGCTTCTGCCCGTTCTGAATGCGCAGAGAAAAAAAACAAACAAACAAAAAAAGAGATAATCCACATGCTGATATCTGCAAACAAAAACACGGCAGAAATGCTCGGATGCGATTCTACCTGCCGTGCTACCTCTGCAGAAGCGGGCCTGAAGCCAAAGCCGGTTGGCGCGTTCTCCTCCTCCTCAACGCCTTTGACACCAGGGCTGAAGTGAAGCTCCACGTGGAAGCGTTCCTCTGAGGAGATGTCCTTTAAGAAAAACAACACAGATGTTCAGAGATATGGTTTTGAAGTGTTTTCGAGCTGAATGATACATTCTGATATCTTACAGCTTACATTGAGGAACAACCCTCGTTCATGCCAACAACCAGAAGTATACAAGTGTCCAGACAGACAGACAGACGCTACTTGGATGATACACCGGCTGTACTTAAACTACAAAAATAAATAAGCTAACCAAAAAAATCACTACCTTATTGTTGTCCTCATACAACATGATGACAATCTGAGTCATGTAGTTGAGTTCAGAGACGGCACTGAGGTAATCCATGGCACGCTTCCACTGCTGGTCCTTCTCCTCCTGCCGCAAACAAAGAAAGTCCTCTTTTACCCCAATCTGAGCAACACTCAATATTCTGTAGGACTGATATTTGATTGCTTACATCAAGTAGGCCTCCATATCGGAAAATGCTGAGCAAGGAATGGACGTGACTCTCACTGGTGAAATATAATCGTGTCCTGACATGGCGCCCAGGAGACATCACTCCGCGAGAGTACCTGTGAATAAGACACCACTGTATTAGATGCTTCAGAATATACTTAACAGTCGGTCCACACACTTTGCATCATGTCTTACCATCTCAACAGCCTTGTATTAAAGAAAATGTACTCTTGGGACTCTTGATCCCAGACTCACAGAGGGTGCAGCTTGTTGACAGACTCGTCCTCGTGGGTTCTCTGCAGGTCAAGCTGTATCTTTCTGACCAGCGGGAGGCAGTAGGCATATGCTATGTCCAGTTTCTCCACTTTATTTATCCCATATTCCTGCAAAAAAAAAAAACACAGAAATTCTAACAATACTACGGCTGAAGTGGATATACAGTAGCTCTGACAACTTTGGGTATTCATTTGTTGTTTCACAATATACTAAAACACTTCATTGGTCTCAAGGAAGTGAAAAATGTTATTTTATTTTTTAAAGTTCAGCTAAAGTTCAATATTCACTGACGGTCTCTTTTTGACAGAAGCTGCATCAAGCTGTGTCAGTTTGTCGGACGGCATTACCCCACGCTTTCCTCTTGTTTCTTTTGTTGTTGTAAAATGTGCACGCCCTGTGCCTGCTCTGATTGGTGAGTAGGACCATAACAGGAGGCGCATGGCGCTTGTGATTGGCGAGCAGATCTGTCACAGAAGGATGACAACGGAATGAATTTTTAACTGCATGAATGTTTAAAACTTGTCGGATGCGCTGTATAATTAACCTACATTTTAATCGCCGTCTTCACGATCAACTAATCGCGTTCTTTCAAATCGCAATTTCGATTTCAAAACGATTAATCGTTCAGCCCTAATAGTGATTAGGCATTATTTATTCGATTAGTCAACCAGTCACGATTATTTTTGTCACCCCCTAACCCTAATTAATCCATTTAACTAATTAAATATCTTTCAAATGATTTACTGATCTCCAACACACAGCCTAACGAGCTAACGTTACCAATAAGTGAACGAGGTTTACTATTCAGAATGAACACCAGTATCAACGCCAGGGGGAAAACAGGGAAGAAGACAAGACAGCATGGACTACTCCTATAATTCACTGATTTATACAAACTTTAAAACTTTTAACAGAGATTTCTGCTTTGGAACTAAAGCAAATTAAAAGCAAGTACTATAATCACAACTGTACACTAACAATGTAATTTCTATTTAGAATAATGAAGCAACAGTCCCCTTTCATACTACTTCTGTAGTTTATTTTTCAAAAGTGCTTATGGGTTTATTCATATACAGTCTATAGTTTTAAACAATAACTCAGTGGAGAATGTTCAGTAGCCTACATCTCGAGCCAGATGTTCCTTGATTTACATTAAACCAATACTGATTACTAATAACTTTTTTAAAGCTGTGTCTCCGACATTGGCAGCGTTGTGTTGGACAGATTTGTGCTGCAGTGTTTATGAGAGAGAGAGACGAGCGAGACACATGTGCTGTGCGAATGCGCTGATCTGCCATCAAATAAGATTTTAAATAGGCCTAGTAAAAAAAGAAAATCAGTATGTGGTGGTCAGCGCTGACCACCACAAATAAATGAACGTATAGGAAACACTGCCTTTCCTCTGTCTCTGCTGCTCCGTTGTTGCTGCTGCAGTGGTCTGAGTTACTGGAACCAGGGTGCTCTGTGGGCGTGACTGGCCGGCCGCCACTGCTAACCCCGCGGGCGCTTGTGGAGCTTCTCAACCCCATCTCTCGCTTAAACGGCATCTATGTAACGATGCGTTGACAATGAAATTTCACATCGACGAATTTTTATAGTCGACGTCGTTGATTACATCGACTAATCGTTGCAGGCCTAATAGTGATGTTTTGATCCTTGCCCGGTGACGTCAGAGCCTTCCTTTCCTGGATGGTGAGGTTGGAAGGGGGTGCCTTTCAACCTCACCATCCAGAGATCAGCTATTTTTAGCTGATGCAAAGTTTAATCCTTTGGCTAGGACATCTTTCTCTGATTGGTTAGGTTCCCTATCTGACAGGTTCTCCACCTATCTGTTGTGTGTTTCATGCAGTGTGGAATAATCAGTCTTTTGCCTCCAAGTTCTTTTGCTTTCATATTGCCGGCTCGTGACTGTAGTTTTTGGAATTCCTGTGTGTGTCTTTCTTTGCTTTTGGCGTGTTGAGATAGATATGCTTTCTTGATGAAATCAGTGAGCTTCTCCTACACTGGGCAGATGAGTTTCCAGTTTGTAGAGTAAACTGCTAGACTCTTGTGGATGGATCTCACTTTCTCATTCAGTAGCGAGTATTATGCCTTCTTCAGGATCATTCCAGCTCTGTGCCTTTCACCGTGGAGCCTAGGCGGACTCTTTGTGAAAACAGCCACAAGATACAGGAAGAACACCAACACTACACCGCATACCCAAACACAACAAAAGCTGTATATTGTAAACTGTAAACTGTATATTGGGGAAACTAAACCACTACACAAACGCATGGCTCAACACAGAAGGGCTAACTCATGTTTTAAACAGGGAGGACAGATGGTTTGAAAGGTGAGTGAAATAAGCCATATACACCAAAGTAGAGAGACCATCTCTCAACAGGCATCAAGGTTTGCGTAGGGCTGGACAATAAAATAATAATTATCGCAATATATTTTTTTTCCAATAACAACATAACAAATGTTGAATAAATATTCAATAAAATTTTTATTTTATTCACTTGAATCATACACAAATTAGGACTTAATTTTTTTTATTAAGATGTTTATTTTGTAGAGGAAAAAAGGACTGAAAAAGCTTTTACTTAATTTTACTCGCGCATATTGGTTGACAAAGATTTCATGAATTTAGTTAAAATAATTGTTTCGAAGTGTTGCCCATAAAGAAGAGTTTAAACCAATTAACCATCAGGGTTCTCCAACTCAGACTCACTCAGGAGCCAAAAATCAGCCTTTAAACTTGAAAGAAATAACGATTTGATACTTATCGTGATAATTATCGATATCGAAAGATATGAAACTTTTTGGTGCGATAACATTTTTGGCCGTATCGTCCAGCCCTAGGTTTGCGACACCACTTATGCCCCTTACAATGATGTCCTTCGATCCCTTCCCAGGACATTGAACACTCACTCACGTTTAGGCTCATATGACAATTCCAACGACGTTACAGCCAGGAGCACTAACGAACCAAGTGGTATCCATCACTCTGACAATGAAACTACAGAGGTTAAATACCTGGGACTCCCTGCCAGTCAGGTAGAACTTATGAAAGGCGAAACTTCTTCATGTATCGTCCAGTTGCCCTTGATTTAACCCTCCTTTGATAATTATGATCTGTCCTCTCTACCCTCCAACTCTCTCCTTCCTCCTCCTCGCTCTCACCTGCGGGATGACGATGTCAGCCAAAGCTCGAGACAGTCTGAACAGCTCCAGCGTGTCCTCCAGGCCCAGAGTAGCGTTGTGGATGACGTCGTACTTCACGCAGTCGTAAATGTCAGGTATTTTACTGATGTCGTAGCGCCCGTTCTTCATCCGGAAGTCCCTCTCAAGTTTGGACCAGCGCTGCAGCATTAGCTCTAGTGTCTCACTGTGGTACAGCTGCAGGTCTGGTGAAAGATGAGAAGATTTTAAGAATTTCACTGCATGTACTGCTGATAGATCAAACTCAATTATATTTCGAAGTTAGTTCCAGTAAAAACTGTTGTACAGTATCAAGATATTGATTTGGTAAAGACGCGCTGCTGTCACTTTTCAGTGCTTTGAGGGCCACAATGAAATTCTTTTAATCTATTTGAGTAGACACAAAACCTCTTAAAACCTGTGAAAATCAAAAAAATCTGCGTATCTGATAAGTGACAAAATGTGTTGGGTTCTTTTTATCTTCTCATTGCACATGTGGCATGCCAAAAATAAAAAGCTTGCCAGAAGATTTTACTCACCAGCTGACTTGGGGTCCTCCATCCGTTTTCGAATCTGGGAGGTGAGGCTCTGAATGAGGGCATAGACTTGGTCACATGTGGCCACCGGGTTCTGGACTATCTTCATTGAATTCACCAAAGAGATGCTACAGGTTGGGGCCAGCTGTCACACACACACACACCAATAAGCACTTTCGTTAAAAAGCCAATTACACCTGACCGAACACATGAAAAAGGACTACTTTCACATTGCAAATAAGCCCAAAGCTGCTAGACCGTACAAATCTGTGCGACTTTGTCATTTGATATAATTAATCTGCAAACAGTTAGCTCAAGAAATACAATCCTTTCGGCTTTTATTATGGCAGGTTAGTAATCTTCCGAATGATCAAAGGAGATATGGCCACAGACCATTAGGCACCCAGGTTAAAAGGTTACCCCCTGTCTCTACATATCATCCTCTCAGTCTAACAGTAACTGTGGGAAACATTTTCCAAAAAAAAAAAACACACTTTAATTCATAGGTTAAGTAGAGAAGAGAGAAGGCAATACTATTTAAAGCTACAGCTTGGGAGGAGTAGCTGCTGTAGTGGTATGATTTTCAACACGCATACAAACATGTAAACTTCAAAGTATAACCATAAAGTACAGTACTTGCGCCTGTGAGCAGCTCAACATATGTAGTTAAGGAATGCGTGCCTGAATAGCATAGTCATTGCATGTAGAATTTCTGGGGATTTAAGGCACATATATAAATGAAAAGTAGGTTTTTAATCATTTATCAGGCTCGTGTGTTCTGGTTTCCCAATAATTATTAGCGTAACAGTCATTTTGTATCTTATTATGTCTGTTTTAAAAAAAGGTGTTAATCTGTAAATTATTGTGCATACAGCAGCTGATCTAAAACATAGCAGCCAAAAAAAAAAAAATACAGTTTTTCTCAATGCTGTTTTCTTCCGGCCCTCACAGGACGGACAAATGTTTAGCTGACAGTGTTCAACACAGCTGGCTAATCACCCTATCAAAGTCTTCATCGATGAAGTCCCTGTCCTTCTGCAGAATCTCATGGAGTCGGGCCTTGACGCGGTGCTGGCAGCTGCTCAGTGAGTCACTGTCGTTGTCCAGCAGCCCGTTCATGTTGGCGCTTTTCACCATCTGCACCAGGATGGGTGTCAGCTCACCCTCCAGAGCCAGCAAACCCTGCTCACACAGACCCACAAACAAAACAAAGTGGTTTGTTTTGGCAACATCTTCGATGCAAGGTGATGATTAGATAATTTGTTAACAGTGTGACCAATACTTTAATAGCTCACCACGGACAACTAGCAGGCCCTGATATTACTACTTATTACTGGGACACAAAAAACACTCGGAACATGACTAATCTTGTGAACAGTGTTATTTCTACACTATAGAACTGCACTGTATCAAACAGATTTTACCAAATAATATGGCAACAGTTTAGTTTCACAGTTGTTACACATCAACAGCTGATATTACTGGACATCACTCAGCAGGCCTTTCTCATTTCAAGAAGCTGTTCTCTGAAATCTCTGAAATAATTAGTAACTGCTTTCCTTTGCAGCTGCTTTTCTCTGAGAATCTCTTGCCTTTCTGTTAATGGCGTTTGAGATTCTGCAGGTGGCCCTTTTTTCTTTCTGTTCAACTAAGATGTCGATTCCAGTTTGAAACTACACAGTATTTTGTATTAATTCCAGACTCACACAGCTTGACACTTCTTTAAACATGAAGATGTACCTCCTGTAATTGTTTAAGAAATAGGTAACTACTTGATTTATATCTTGTATGGAGCTCTTAGAATACTACATTGCATACTTTTGCAAAGGCTGCAGCCGTCATCTGCACCCTGCCTTCATCAGATGCATATATCTTCAGGTCATGTCTGTAGGTGCTGTGTAGACGCAGTAACCCGCAGCCTGGAAATCCAGCGTAGTCTCCTACAAATAAACAGTGCAAACAACATTAGTTTATACACTGACGCACACCATGCTGGTTTGAAAGTCACTGTAAACTTGCTGTAAAATTACCTGGACAAACAGTCACTTCTGTATTTACCACACTGGTATTAACTGACTCTAAACTGGGATCTCTTCTTTGATAAACCTAAACTGTGTTGGCACTGACTTCACACCCATCTGCAACTGTGCTAAAATATGCTGCGATTGTTTGCCTTGCTTAAATGAAGTGTCACTTTCCTTGTCCTGGTTTTCTTTGTTAACACCTCTGCCCTAACATCTCATGTTCTCTGCTAAAGAGCCTAAACAACCATCATCTTCCTGGAAGAATCCCACTGTGTTAAACCAGATGTATGCAAGTAAGTAATGCTAACAGCCGTGAATAACAAGTGAGAGAGAGACAGATAGAGAGATGAGCTGTATTTGGGCAGCATAGCATTTAAAATACAAACTTATTTCAGGATAGTAAATTACAGAAATTACTTTTATTGCATAACTAGTATAGTATAACAGAACATTAGATTGATGCTTTATAATAGGTGTTTATATAGACTGTATGTAATAATAATGAATAAAGGTGTCTGGAAAGGCAGGTGGAAGTGAAGGTTTTTTTTATAACACCTAGAGGAATGAAAATACTACAGGACATTTTTTCAGCAAGAAAACACTTCTGTGTGTCTCACCTTGTCCTCCAGGGTACATACAACGGAAGGCCCTTCCCAGCTCCTCAGCCTGTACTCTGCCAGCAGGAGTCAGCTCTCCTCCCCACTTCAGCACCAGCAGCAGAGACGGACCTTCCTTACGTGTGTCTGAAAACCAAGTAAGCCGTCACTTCAGTGTTTCAGCCAGCTTGAGCTTGGCAACATACTATTTTGAGTAGGCGGTGAAATATGTGGCGATGAAGTATCTTCCTACCTTCTTCCTCACTTGAGGTTTTGGGCTGCCCATGGGGCAGGTAAGTTAGCTGCACTTTTCTGTTGATCCCCGAGAAGTGGCCATACCTTTATTAGCAATAAAATAAAATAGAAATCTGCAATCATTACAAGCTGAAGCTATTTATGGGTAAACAAGGTTGTGCGCCTTATATCTCTGATAACAAAATGGGGGCTTGCCATTATTAATGATGACGATGAGTAGTAACAAGGTGGTGTTGACTGGTGTAGAAACAGGGCCAGGATATGCAGTTTCATGTTAGTAAACATTCAATCTGTCATAATCAGCTTTGCAGACACATATTCTAGACTACTGGTTTTAAGAATACATCACTGTAGTTGTGCACAAACTTCCTTTGACACATGCCGTTACAATATCCAGACATGTAAAAGGTTTGAGAAAGATGATTGCCTTCCTTTCTCAGTGTTCTCAGGCTGTTTACAGGACATGCACTGGAGCTGTAACAGCCATAGCACATAAAATCCCCTTGGAGTTGTGTATGGCAGATGGTGACCTTTTAAAAACTCATTTGTCATAAGCACGGGAGGAAGCCAAAGACATACTTAGGAAACACCTTCCAAACCACCAACTGGAAGGTGAGCTTCAGAAACTGAGGCTTCCCATATCATTTACCAAGCTAATAATTAATCATATTATAATTTTATAGCATACTTTGGATTTCTTGCAGTTTGTTTAAAAAAAACAAAAAAAACCCAGTATGGATTGAAAGTCAGCAATTAATTTTTGCTGTCTAGCATGGTTTAAAACAATTTGCTGGAATGACCTAGAAATTAATTAAATGAATATGAGATCAGGAACTAGTTGTTAATAAAGTGACCCAGTTCACTCACATTTCCAGAACCGTCTTCAGCTGCTCTAGTTTGGACTTCTTTTCTTCTATCTCACAGTCATTGTGCTGTCCTAGTTCTGCTAACAACTGCCGTGTGATGTCCAGCACCTCCTGTTCAGGTTCAGAGTAACAAGAGATCTTATGGCGGTCCACACAAAGTTAATCACACACGGCCTGGGAGATACCCGACTATGCCTTTGTCGGCCGTATTGTTACCTGCAGTTGTTTTGGTTTCTTCAGCTTTAATTTCCCTGTTTTGTATCCTCCATATTTTTCAAATAGGTCAAAGAACCTGGAAGAGAAACCGAGACAAACTTCAAATTAATAAAAAGTCTTTAATCGTCTTTGCAGTAAAAAAGGAAAGCAATAACCGAGATAACCTACATGGGGTTGCGAACTTCCATCTTCATCTTCTGTTTGGGCGTTCTGTCTCCATGTCGGATGACAGCGATGACACAGCGTAGCTCCATCCTGAAGAGTGCAAGAGTAAGTCAACATCAACAGTAACATCCTGTAAATGGACTCTTCTTTTATCAATCAATACAGTTATTTCTCAGGTCTTGATGACAAAAATAAAATAGACAGTGGTTGATGTCTCCCCTCCCTTGATTGGTTGCATTCAACACCCACAGTCTCTGGCTTGTGTCTGACCCCTTTATTAGGGGCAGAATCATCAAGAAGATGCTGGGGAAAAAAAGAGGTAAAGTGAGGGACAGCCACCTCTAAAATGCCCATAACACAAGGAAATCGTGCATAACCAAAACGTAAGTTAGGCTATTTGTGTCAACAGCAGTGGCATAAACGATCCACATGGTTTACAAGAGTTATGAAAAATTATATTTCTGATCCCCTCAGCTCATAAAACCCTGTTTATCTCTTTTTCTTCTTCTTTTTGATTTCATTCTCCCGGTGTTAACGCCTTGTGCCGTTTCTCCTTTTTCTTTTCAATTTCTCTTTCTTCAGCTGCACCCCAGTCACCAAAGTTCTCTTTATATCTATATCCTTCAAATAAATTAAAAAGAAATGTTGAAATTGTTGTAATTAGATGTTAGTTGGTTAACCTATTAAAGTAAATTTTAGGACAGTGGATAGCAGTAGGAAACAGGAAGAAAAACGGGTGGCGACACGCAGCAAAGGCTGCACCGCTGCGTTAAGGCCGCTTTGTACATGGGGCGGGCCCTCTACCACGTGAGCTAACCACACTCCAGTACCATTTTATGATAATATGTAGACAGTTTCACTAGAACTACTACTACCAAACTGTTTTGACTACTGTTATCACTCACATAGTCCCTGATGTAGTGGGAACAATGGGGATGTCCTCTGCCTCAGTAGGGATGGACCAAGGAATCTGAAACTGAGGAGCCAGCTCACGCATCACAATGTTCCTAGAGAGACACAAATGCAATCATCAGATCTGAATGAGAAATGAACCAAAGCAAGCTCAGAAGAAAACGGTAAAGTGGACGAGGAATGACAAAAAATAAATGCGGTACCCGAGGATCTTGGCACAGTCGTCATAGTACTTCATGGAGTTCTTCACAAAACTGAAACCATTGACATCACACACATAGGAGTGTCCATTAGCTCGGAGAAGATCGAAGCCACACACAGTTTGCTGCAGTGAGAGGAGAGGAGGACACGTGTCTTTCACTGTTGTTGAGATGCAACAGTAACAATTTAACTCCACAGCGAAGAACAAGTAAACTGGGACAAACCAGATTTTAATCACACACTTTGGTTACCTTGAATGCTAGGCAGACCTTACGGGCCACCAGTTTCTCCATGGCTGAAAGCATGACTGGGTAGCGGACCTCCTTCCCCTCGCTGTCTCTCTCCACCTTCCCGTCCAGAGCAGGGGACTTCCGAGCCTCGGCATGAGCGTAGTCCGGTCCCACAGTGTACACCTGAGTCACAAGAAACGCCCATAACCACCAATCATCCTCAATCTAACGGCTGATTCTATAGGTTGCTCCTAGGGATGGTAATGATTAATCAAGGATCTATTAATTAATTGAATTAAACGAGAAATTGTATTGATTTATTATCAAATAAAAAATAGCCTATAGGCCTAAACATGTATCTCCATCCATTTCATGACTAGGCACTAGTAGGCAGCCAGCTTGGGTTCTGGAAGATAGCGGCAACTTTGAAAATGAAGCGGACAAAATGAACTATTGTATGGGACCATTTTGAGTTGAAAGAAGAAGCTGCAGGCGTAGGTGAGGCCTCAGCGATGGCTCTACTTTTGGGGAAGCAGTAGCCTACTCAACACCCCTGGATACAAAGCCAACAGACTGGTGGAAAGTTAACGCAAGAGATTTCCCAGACTGGCAAAGTTGGCCCGCCAGTACCTCTGCATACCCGCAACATCAGTACCATCCGAGTGAGTGTTTTCAGCCGCGGGAGTGATTGTAACCAGGCTGCGTTCCCGTCTGACACCCGACCATGTCGACATGCTAATTTTTCTCAACAAGAACAAGTAGGAAGAAATCGTGACGCAGAGAGTCTGAGATAACTTATTATAAGGTTGTATTTGTTCATCACATTTGGTTGATTATGAGAGTCTTTCTTACAAGACTACGGTTATATGGTAGCAGAGAGTGTTTTTATTAGCGCGCTCCGCATGTAATGTGATACTTAATTAGCCCATATGTGTTTAATATCTCTAGACCTCTATGTCATTATACAGTATGTTGAATAGGCTTTGCACGCTGTCAGAGAATATGCAATATGTTCCTGAGGAAATATAGCTTTGATTGAGGAAAAACGCCCTTGGTAATGTGTTTGGTATAGAAACAGTTTTTTATTACGATTAATCAATGATTGATCAATCAAAATTTATAAAATTTGCAACCCTAGTTGCACCTAATCAAATATCGAACAAATATTACCACAATAGAGTTGTGACATGGGAGTTAGGCAGCTGGTTCCAAAAGTGTTTTTTCACTCCATTTCAAATTCTTCTTTTAACAATGTCCACAATGTCACTTAACATAGAAATCCGTGACTCTCAGGGAAAAAATTACATGCCTACAGGTTTTTGTTTTGGCCACTAGTTTTAATTATTTCAACTTCGTTCTTGAGTCAAAGTCAAATTACCACCATAATCATTAGCCTCTTCACCATGGAAATGGTGAGAACACAGGTGACATCATGTTACTTCCAGAATCAGGGGCTCGACCTGAAATAGACAGTCCCACTACGCAAGTCTATCTATCTGCTAATATTTAAATAATTTGTGAAAGTAATAATAAAAAGTTATTTTAAAGTTATTACTTAATAATAAGGGCCATGGATTTCTTTCTTTCAAGAGTCTCACACACTTGAAAGAAATATTCATTTCATATCAGAATTGAGTCACTCGGTGGTTTCCAGTCAAAATAAAATCAACACTCTGTCCATTCCCTACCTTAACATCGGTGCCGTCTGTTGGCATGAACTCTTCATAGATGTACGAGCCCGTCTTCCTCACACTACTCTCTGGTGAGTACACACTGCTCCGGCTCCCGATCTACACAAAACAAAAAATGGTCAGGCGAAAGCTTTTTTTATAGATTAAAAAACTGAGCCACAAGTGCAACTGTGCACTCTGAATAGTTTCTAAAACACGAATCACGATCTAAATTAAAGGCAGCACCTCCATTTTGGGTGTGCCTGATGCATGATAACGCTTTTTCTCTGGCAGAGCAATGGAATCATGTACCGTTACAAGAGAATCTATTAAGTGGTGCAGGTTAATGCCTGGTGGGGTGTAGTGTAAGTTCAGCTGATTAACAGTTACTATTATTACTGAACAGATAAAAGGAAGGGGTACATTCAAAATGTCAGGAGCAGCCCCAGGCCTATAACTTTTCCAAATATAACATGAGTGCTTGTACTTCAGGCACACACGAGTGCACAAGGGCTTGAGTCTAAAAGCAAATTCAGATCAAAGCCTAACGAGCCAAAACCATAAATTAGAGTGAAAAAAAACAGACTGGCGTGTCACTTTAATTGTGTGTCCGTGCAAGAGCAACCAATAATGATGAATCTGTTTTAGCTACAACATTAACAACTGAGTAATAGTTTAATGGTTGTTGAAAGTGTTAACTGGTGTTAAAATGCAGGACACAAGTTTGGACATTTTTGTAATTAGTGGTCAGTTTTCATCCCATCTTGCTACCAATCTTTTAACTGAAGTAGTGTAGGATATTAGTGTTTTTAGGACCTTTCTGAAGAGTCGCTGGCTGCCACCCCCAGCAGAGGTGGGGTAGTAGATGTAGACATTGTGGTCTTCAGCGCAGACAGGCTTCTCAACAAAGGGCTTTTGGAATATCTCTCCGTTCACCTCCACATGGTCTTCTCCTTCGACCAGGTTACACTCTGAGAGAGAGAGACACACAAACGCAGCAAATGTTTCGGTTTGCCAGAAAGCTCCTCTTAATTACCCCTTATAAATATATAAATATACACAGATGACACTTGAGTGTTTACTCTTAAGCCCTGTGAGGTTCAAAAACACATTGAGGACATTAATGTCAAGGAAGGCAGAGACATAAAACATCTGATCGTTTATCAGTCCAGGGACTGTCTCTTCGTCACTGTGTCAAAACAGGATTTGACTGGTAGAGCCCATCATATTACAGCACTTAAGTATGGTACACTTGCAACTGCTTCACATTTGATACTATATTTATCCACAAGCTGAAATAAAACCAATGCAGTCTTGAATTAATGGCCTCAGGATGCTGGATGGTGAGAGGGTGCGATTTCATAGAGAGCTTTTTCCAGATAAACAAAAAGCTTTAAGACTTAAATCATATGTGCAGTGAATACAGTTAGCTTTGCTTGTGTTTTCCATGTAATGTTAAGTGTAGTAAAGTAAAAAATATATCTGGATTAATAACTAATCGAATATTACTACTGCGCTAGCAGACTGACCATCTGGTTTATCCGGGTCACGGTTCAGCACAGCATAGCGTGGTAGATCAATCCCTTCCTCCTGCAGGATGCGATACACCTCTCTCCTGTTAAAAATAAATAAAATAACCAATAAATACATACATAACATTTGGTTGTTGTATCCTGAAGCCTCACTTCGCTTTGCATGCATAACTTCTACCAATACTGGAAATATACAGTTATGGTATGTTGGATTACCTGTCCTGTATGTAGTACTGCATGTTCAGGTCATTGATGAGCAGCGGGTTTCTGAGTTTGGCATAGCTCACTGCCTTATCCAGCGGGAATCCTGGTTTACATGCAGAGAAATATAGAGCTGTACCGAATATAGATTTTTACATTGAAAGCTTCAATTGAGATATTCAAATTAAGCTTCCAATGTCTGTCATCATACTTCATGAGAAGGATGAGGGAATCGCAGGGTACCTCAGGATACAATGCGATACACAGCTCACGATAACGATAATATCATGATACAGCAATTCTGTGATAATCGAGTGATACATCAGGATATCTGTCTAACTATTACTTCTACTGATAATACAAATTGCTGTGTATCACATAAGTCTAATCTGTACATCACATTATATTAATAACTGTTCAGTGATACAGCATTGTGCTTCCCTTTCTGGTCCTACTGATAGCTGTATTTGTAGGCCACTGGGAATATTGGGTTTGAGTTTTGACTCTTTGGGGTTGCTGTAGCTGGTCTGTGTGGAGTGCAGAAGCAGTAGAGTAGCAGATCAAGACAGTGAAATTAGCAGCTCTTTTTTATTATTTCACACAGAGCTCAGGAAATATGCACTTTAAGTATTTGCACAGTATGTGAAGCAAAATGTGTAGAAACTTTTGATTCGTGCAAAATCACGTATTGCATATACAGTGAGGAAAATAAGTATTTGAACACCCTGCTATTTTGCAAGTTCTCCCACTTAGAAATCATGGAGGGGTCTGAAATTGTCATCGTAGGTGCATGTCCACTGTGAGAGACATAATCTAAAAAAAAATAATCCAGAAATCACAATGTATGATTTTTTAACTATTTATTTGTATGATACAGCTGCAAATAAGTATTTGAACACCTGAGAAAATCAATGTTAATATTTGGTACAGTAGCCTTTGTTTGCAATTACAGAGGTCAAACGTTTCCTGTAGTTTTTCACCAGGTTTGCACACACTGCAGGAGGGATTTTGGCCCACTCCTCCACACAGATCTTCTCTA